>NC_074668.1:80356078-80550850 GCF_029448725.1 Salvelinus fontinalis
CTCATTTTGAGTGTCAAAGCATTGATTGTTGCTGAGTAAAGCAATTCTAAGATTCACAGTTTATCTGAGGTATCTAAAGTTCATCTAAGGTAGCTTCTCTGCAAAATGGTTCTTGACAAAAGTTTTGGTGGTTCCTGCTTCTCTGACTGCTACTTTTTGAGAGCATTGTGAAATCCCATCCTAGAACATTTCTCCAACGTAATTTAACAAGCTCAATTTATTGAGATGATTCAACTAGACTTTCATCTAGTTAGATGAGTTGGTTTGCAGGAAGCCTTGTCATTGCTCTGTGCTGGTCTTGAAGCTAGGAATGAGATGTGACAGTGTTAGACATCCTGGAGCAGTTCAGGGCTACAGCAGTAAAATACTATCCTTTTCTCTGTGTAATAACAAATTGACCCACTTGTTGTAAACTAAACTACTAAGCACATCCAGTTGGTGTGTCAGTGTACATAGCCACGTAAAATGTAGTAGTGATGTTACCAGCTCCCCTTAGGCATACCATTACCAAGTAGGATATCTACCACACTGCTAGCCAGTTCTAATGGCTCCTGACCTCATTTCCCCCCAAACTTCTGAACAAAAGAGAGCCTGTGTCCCTAATTGTCTCCTTTCCCAATTATTTTTATTTCAATGAGCCCTCCTCTTCCTCTATCCCCCTTTCTCCCAAAAGTGTTCAGCGACTCAGTGACCCAGGCTACTTTTGTGCTGTGCATCGCCTGCTGTGATCCCCTATAGACACAACAAGGCTGTGATCCCCTATAGACACAACAAGGCTGTGATCCCCTATAGACACAACAAGGCTGTGATCCCCTATAGACACAACAAGGCTGTGATCCCCTATAGACACAACAAGACTGTGATCCCCTATAGACACAACAAGACTGTGATCCCCTATAGACACAACAAGGATGTGATCCCCTATAGACACAACAAGACTGTGATCCCCTATAGACACAACACGGCTGTGATCCCCTCTAGACACAACAAGGCTGTTATCCCCTATAGACACAACAAGGCTGTGATCCCCTATAGACACAACAAGGATGTGATCCCCTATAGACACAACAAGACTGTGATCCCCTATAGACACAACAAGGATGTGATCCCCTATAGACACAACAAGGCTGTGATCCCCTGTAGACACAACAAGGCTGGGATCCCCTATAGACACAACAAGGCTGGGATCCCCTATAGACACAACAAGAATGTGATCCCCTATAGACACAACACGGTTGTGATCCCCTATAGACACAACATGGTTGTGATCCCCTATAGACACAACACGGCTGTGATCCCCTATAGACACAACACGGCTGTGATCCCCTATAGACACAACATGGTTGTGATCCCCTATAGACACAACATGGCTGTGATCCCCTATAGACACAACAAGACTGTTGTTAGTGTCCTGCTGTGGTCCCCTATAGACACAACAAGACTGTTGTTAGTGTCCTGCAGTGGTCCCCTATAGACACAACAAGGCTGCTGTTAGTGTCCTGTTGTGGTCCCCTATAGACACAACAAGACTGTTGTTAGTGTCCTGTTGTGGTCCCCTATAAACATAACAAGATTGTGGTCCCCTATAGACATAACAAGACTGTGGTCCCCTATATACACAACAAGATTGTGGTCCCCTATAGACATAACAAGACTGTTGTTAGTGTCCTGCTGTGGTCCCCTATAGACATAACAAGATTGTGGTCCCCTATATACACAACAAGATTGTGGTCCCCTATAGACATAACAAGACTGTTGTTAGTGTCCTGCTGTGGTCCCCTATAGACATAACAAGACTGTTGTTAGTGTCCTGCTGTGGTCCCCTATAGACATAACAAGACTGCTGTTAGTGTCCTGCTGTGGTCCCCTATAGACACAACAAGACTGTTGTTAGTGTCCTGTTGTGGTCCCCTATAGACATAACAAGACTGTTGTTAGTGTCCTGTTGTGGTCCCCTATAGACATAACAAGACTGTTGTTAGTGTCCTGCTGTGGTCCCCTATAGACACAACAAGACTGTTGTTAGTGTCCTGCTGTGGTCCCCTATAGACACAACAAGACTGTTGTTAGTGTCCTGCTGTGGTCCCCTATAGACATAACAAGACTGTTGTTAGTGTCCTGCTGTGGTCCCCTATAGACACAACAAGACTGTTGTTAGTGTCCTGCTGTGGTCCCCTATAGACATAACAAGACTGTTGTTAGTGTCCTGCTGTGGTCCCCTATAGACACAACAAGACTGTTGTTAGTGTCCTGCTGTGGTCCCCTATAGACATAACAAGACTGTTGTTAGTGTCCTGCTGTGGTCCCCTATAGACATAACAAGACTGTTGTTAGTGTCCTGCTGTGGTCCCCTATAGACATAACAAGACTGTTGTTAGTGTCCTGTTGTTGTCCCCTATAGACATAACAAGACTGTTGTTAGTGTCCTGTTGTGGTCCCCTATAGACATAACAAGATTGTGGTCCCCTATAGACATAACAAGACTGTGGTCCCCTATAGACATAACAAGATTGTGGTCCCCTATATACACAACAAGACTGTGGTCCCCTATAGACACAACAAGACTGTTGTTAGTGTCCTGCTGTGGTCCCCTATAGACACAACAAGACTGTTGTTAATGTCCTGCTGTGGTCCCCTATAGACACAACACGACTGTTGTTAGTGTCCTGCTGTGGTCCCCTATAGACACAACAAGACTGTTGTTAGTGTCCTGCTGTGGTCCCCTATAGACACAACAAGACTGTTGTTAGTGTCCTGCTGTGGTCCCCTATAGACATAACAAGACTGTTGTTAGTGTCCTGCTGTGGTCCCCTATAGACATAACAAGACTGTTGTTAGTGTCCTGCTGTGGTCCCCTATAGACATAACAAGACTGTTGTTAGTGTCCTGTTGTTGTCCCCTATAGACATAACAAGACTGTTGTTAGTGTCCTGTTGTGGTCCCCTATAGACATAACAAGATTGTGGTCCCCTATAGACATAACAAGACTGTGGTCCCCTATAGACATAACAAGATTGTGGTCCCCTATATACACAACAAGACTGTGGTCCCCTATAGACACAACAAGACTGTTGTTAGTGTCCTGCTGTGGTCCCCTATAGACACAACAAGACTGTTGTTAATGTCCTGCTGTGGTCCCCTATAGACACAACACGACTGTTGTTAGTGTCCTGCTGTGGTCCCCTATAGACACAACAAGACTGTTGTTAGTGTCCTGCTGTGGTCCCCTATAGACACAACAAGACTGTTGTTAGTGTCCTGCTGTGGTCCCCTATAGACACAACAAGACTGTTGTTAGTGTCCTGCTGTGGTCCCCTATAGACATAACAAGACTGTTGTTAGTGTCCTGCTGTGGTCCCCTATAGACATAACAAGACTGTTGTTAGTGTCCTGCTGTGGTCCCCTATAGACATAACAAGACTGTTGTTAGTGTCCTGCTGTGGTCCCCTATAGACACAACAAGACTGTTGTTAGTGTCCTGCTGTGGTCCCCTATAGACATAACAAGACTGTTGTTAGTGTCCTGTTGTGGTCCCCTATAGACATAACAAGACTGTTGTTAGTGTCCTGCTGTGGTCCCCTATAGACACAGCAAGGCTGGGATCCCCTGTAGACACAAAAAGGCTGTGATCCCCTGTCGACACAAAAAGGCTGTGATCCCCTATAGACACAACATGGCTGTTGTTAGTGTCCTGCTGTGGTCCCCTATAGACATAACAAGACTGTTGTTAGTGTCCTGCTGTGGTCCCCTATAGACACAACAAGACTGTTGTTAGTGCCCTGCTGTGGTCCCCTATAGACACAACATGGCTGTTGTTAGTGTCCTGCTGTGGTCCCCTATAGACACAACAAGACTGTTGTTAGTGTCCTGCTGTGGTCCCCTATAGACACAACAAGACTGTTGTTAGTGTCCTGCTGTGGTCCCCTATAGACATAACAAGACTGTTGTTAGTGCCCTGCTGTGGTCCCCTATAGACACAACATGGCTGTTGTTAGTGTCCTGCTGTGGTCCCCTATAGACACAACAAGACTGTTGTTAGTGTCCTGCTGTGGTCCCCTATAGACACAACAAGACTGTTGTTAGTGTCCTGCTGTGGTCCCCTATAGACACAACAAGGCTGTTGTTAGTGTCCTGCTGTGGTCCCCTATAGACACAACAAGACTGTTGTTAGTGTCCTGCTGTGATCCCCTATAGACATAACAAGACTGTTGTTAGTGTCCTGCTGTGGTCCCCTATAGACACAACAAGACTGTTGTTAGTGTCCTGCTGTGGTCCCCTATAGACACAACAAGACTGTTGTTAGTGTCCTGCTGTGGTCCCCTATAGACACAACAAGGCTGTTGTTAGTGTCCTGCTGTGGTCCCCTATAGACACAACAAGACTGTTGTTAGTGTCCTGCTGTGGTCCCCTATAGACATAACAAGACTGTTGTTAGTGTCCTGCTGTGGTCCCCTATAGACACAACAAGACTGTTGTTAGTGTCCTGCTGTGGTCCCCTATAGACATAACAAGACTGTTGTTAGTGTCCTGCTGTGGTCCCCTATAGACACAACAAGACTGTTGTTAGTGTCCTGCTGTGGTCCCCTATAGACACAACCAGACTGGTGTTAGTGTCCTGCTGTGATCCAATGTTGGCACAACAAGGCTGCTGTTAGTGTCCTGTTGTGGTCCCCTATAGACATAACAAGACTTTTGTTAGTGTCCTGCTGTGATCCCCTATAGACATAACAAGACTTTTGTTAGTGTCCTGCTGTGATCCCATGTTGGCACAACAAGGCTGTTAGTCTCATCCCCCTCTCAGTGTCCTGCTCTACTTTCCCTTGTAGGAACTTTAGTGGTCTAATAATTGGTGACTTAATGCATGAATGAATTGGCCTACTATTTCAAGTTAAACGTTGTGTAAGGGCACAAGTTTTTATTCAAAGAGAACAATTAACTTGAAACTCTGATTAGTTTAGCCTCCATTCATCAAGTCTCATATCAACAATCTTAAAGTATACGTAAGGTCTTTACCTGTCTTAGAGACAGCATTTGTCAGAGCAAGAGAAAACCACACTTATTTATAAAGAGAGGATGTATTATGCTAAGAAACACAGTGGAAAGAAACAAAGATTATGATTCATCTATTAAGATTATCATTTTGCGATGCTGAATAGTTCAGAGGCCGTTTCGTACTGTTTCAGTCCAAGACTGACAACTCTTTGTCATGCCTACTCTCCCTCATGCAAGACAAGTCTTTTTCTCTACCAAGTTGATTCAGTTCTCCATTCGTCTGTCTTTTGGGATGAGTTTTCAGCTCAGTTCCCAGGAGATGGGATCATTTTCCCAACAGGTGTCCTCGCCTTACAGAACTTGACTTGATAAGATTACATTTTCTGTTCAGTAAGTCCATTGATATTAGTATGTCATTAGACAGAGATTAGCCATGTTTTAGACTTTCTTTTTCCATTCCCAAGTTTTTCCACCAGTTGTCTGGTAAATGTTCTACTTTATAGGGAGACTCCAGGAGGCGGGCTTTAATGTCCAAACAGTGTAACATTGGGAATGCCCCGGTGATTAAGAGAACTCAACCCGTTTAATGTTCAATATGAGATTGGGATTTTCTCAGAAGTGTTCACAATGTTTTTTCCTGTTCAGAGGACAATTTCACAATTTTAAAAAATATTATACTTTTAATAACGTAGGAAAATCAGAGGAAAAATATCACAATCTATATTGGGCTCATACCAAAAGTTTGTCAGTTTAATTAATTTATAATTAACACAAAAATGGAAGAGGCAAGTGGAAGGGGGAGAAAGTAAGGAACTTCTGTCAGCCCTGAATTAAGGATCAAAATTGACAGCTGTGCCATATTGATTGCAAAATAGTTGGGAAGAGATTTTCTATGTACAAATTCCATGGCACGTGGTTTATGAACTGATACACAAAACGACGCCAGATTCAAAACTTAAGCGTTTTTCTATTTAAATTATTATACAAAATTCTTGCAATCAAAAGGAAGTTATATAAACTCAGCAAAAAAAGAAACGTCCCTTTTTCAGGACCCTGTCTTTCAAAAAATAATCGTAAAAATCCAAATAACTTCACAGATCTTCATTATAAAGGGTTTAAACACTGTTCCCATGCTTGTTCAATGAACCATAAACAATTAATGAACATGGAACTGTGGAACGGTCGTTAAGACACTAACAGCTTACAGACGGTAGGCAATTAAGGTCACAGTTATGAAAACTTAGGACAAACTGAGGCCTTTGTACTGACTCAGAAAAGCACCAAAATAAAGATGCCCAGGCTCCATGCTCATCTGCGTGAACGTGCCTTAGCCATGCTGCAAGGAGACATGAGGACTGCAGATGTGGCCAGGGTTGCAATGTCCGTACTGAGACGCCTAAGACAGCGCTACAGGGATACAGGATGGACAGCTGATCATCCTCACAGTGACAGACCACATGTAACAACACTTGCACAGGATCAATACATCCGAACATCACACCTGCGGGACAGGTACAGGATGGCAACAACAACTGCCCAAGTTACACCAGGAATGCACAATCTCTCCATCAGTGCTCAGACTGTCCGCAATAGGCTGAGAGAGGCTGGACTGAGGGCTTGTAGGCCTGTTGTAAGGCAGGTCCTCACCAGACATCACCGGCAACAACGTCGCCTACAGGCACAAACCCACCGTCTCTGAACCAGACAGGACTGGCAAAAAGTGATCTTCACTGACGAGTCACAGTTATGTATCACCAGGAGTGATGGTCGGACTGGCAATTATCGTCTTCAGGAATGAGCGTTACTCCGAGACCTGTACTCTGGAGCAGGATCGATTTGGAGGTGGAGGTCCGTCATGTTCTGGGGCGGTGTGTCACAGCATCATCAGTGTTACGCACGCCTCTATAAAGAGGGAACGCAACTCCCTGCTGCAACTCAACTCTCCGTGAAGCGAAAGAGGTATGGACCGTAGGTGCGAGAAAGGACGACAAAGGCAGAATTTACCCTTACTAGGATTTATTTCCGACACGGTAATATGGGGAAAAGGGGCTGGACGGAACCAAAGGAAAGAAAGTAAATATCAAAGCTCCCCCTCTCCTATCTAACCTGCCTACCCACTTTACTTACCTAACTTAGCACCACCTGGTGCTCTAACCAAAATACAGGGGGTGGTCCGCCCAGGTCTTACCTAGTGTGCCTAGACAGTGAATATACTACGGGTATATGTATGCCCTCGGGCCTCTTGCCTAAGCACTCCCAAAGTGCCTTCTCCTTCCCCCCTGGGAACAAATGATACAGAACAACAAACAATTTCAATAATCAAAACAGTGCGTCCTATAACATATAACAGACATAACCAATCAGCTCCCTCAGCAACAACTTACATAGTACATACCAAATATCTTTGAGAAACAACCAACACTTTATCACTATCAAATTCTCAAAAAAAAAAATCTCTCTCTAATCTCTCTCTAATCATTTCAAAATATTCAATCTTCCTCTAATCTCTAATCATCTATTTTTCTTCTGAACAGAACACTGGCTTTTATATCTTCTGGTGGCAATGGTGATTAGTCAGCTGCTTCTTGACGAGGGGGCGGAGTCAGCTCCAATCATCAATTAGCCTGGGGTCGACCAATCAGCTGGTTGGGGAGGCTTCCAGGAAGCCATCTCCTGAAACACGCACACTCAAATACAACACAGAAACTGGGGGACGTAACAATCGGACTGAGCTTGCTGTCATTGCAGGCAATCTCAATGCTGTGCGTTACAGGGAAGACATCCTCCTCCCTCATGTGGTACCCTTCCTGCAGGCTCATCCTGACATGATCCTCCAGCATGACAATGCCACCTGCCATACTGCTCAATCTGGGGTAACATCTCACAGCAAGAACTGGCAAGTCTGGTGCAGTCCATGAGGAGGAGATGCACTGCAGTACTTAATGCAGCTGGTGGCCACACCAGATACTGACTGTTACTTTTGATTTTGACCCCCCTTTGTTCAGGGACACATTATTCCATTTATGTTAGTCACATGTCTGTGGAACTTGTTCAGTTTATGTTTCAGTTGTTGAATCTTGTTATGTTCATACAAATATTTACACGTTAAGTTTGCTGAAAATAAACGCAGTTGACAGTGAGAGGACTTTTCTTTTTTTGCTGAGTTTACAACCATCCCAGCTCTGCAGATTTTTCTGTGAAGAGACGGAATCATTAGATAATTTGTTTTGGTGCTGTCCAAATGTAGCTTGGCAGGAATGGCTGAAGAATTGCAACACTTACCTGGAGCTAACTCTGCAAATAGCACTGCTGGGGGATTTGAAAAATCCTAGTCAATCGATCAATAATATAATAATAGTCTTAGCAAAACTGTTTATCTTTAATTTACAATCTTTAGAAACTATGGGAACAGAAAGGTTCAGAACTTTTGTGAAACATCACAGCACAGTTGAAAAATATATGGCAAATAGAAATCAAAACTGGATGGTGTTCAGAGATAGGTATATAACAAAATAGAACTATTGTAAAATATACTGTGTCCGTAAAATGTATATAGTATGTATAAGCTGGAAGTAGAAGTCTAAGTGTTATTGTTTACTCCAATTAGGGCAGAGTTGCAACGAAAAAGTAATATCTCAGACTGGCCAATAAAAATAAAAGATTAAGATGGGCAAAAGAACACAGACACTGGACAGAGGAACTCTGCCTAGAAGGCCAGCATCCCGTAGTCGCCTCTTCACTGTTGACGTTGAGACTGGTGTTTTGCGGGTACTATTTAATGAAGCTGCCAGTTGAGGACTTGTGAGGCGTCTGTTTCTCAAACCAGACACTCTAATGTACTTGTCCTCTTGCTCAGTTGTGCACCGGGGCCTCCCACTCCTCTTTCTATTCTGGTTAGGGCCAGTTGGTCCTTTTCTGTGAAGGGAGTAGTACACAGCGTTGTATGAGATCTTCAAAAAATTTGCTTTTCTTTCAAAAACAAAGACATTTCTAAATGACCCCAAAGTTTTGAAAGATAGTTACCAAAAAAAAACGATAATTCCAAAATAATAAACATGTGTTCTGGGGCTCTTGGCACCATTTTCTCTCAGAGATCTTTTTGACTGTGCATTTAGTCTTGTGCTCTTCCCAGGGGGCACTCAGGTTCGTAAAAAGAAAAGGGGGGAAGAAATTAGCTATGGTCCCAGGGGGCATTTATGGCTCTGTCATATCATGAAGCACATTCCAGTGGCTCTGATAATCCACTCAAGGGCAGGAAGGGTGACCCTGGTTCTTGTGTTAATGTGTAATTGTAAATCACCCTCGTTGTGCATGTCCTCCTCGTGGGCCCAAAGTCGCAACACCCTTCACCCTAGGCCCAACCTGGGTGATATTAGCCATTCAATCTCTTCCTTCTCTCTGGTTGTCCTTCATCCATTCACTCTCATCCGCATCGTTCTCACAGTGCTCTTTCCCTTCACCTTTTCTTTGTATGAGCCAAATGAGCCAAATGGTAGTGTTTGCTGGGGTGTTAAATGGAGTGATGTTTCTTTATGTAAGAAGTCAGGCACACCACCAAGGATACTGTTAAAGGAGGAATATAGTACACAATGTAGCTTAAAATAAACCAGTCCTAGATGACACAACTCCAGAAGCCTAGTTGGAAAGGGTTTTGTGTTTTATGCTCTGCGAGCCATGCCCCTCGGCACACTACTGAAAGGAGGGCTGGAATATTTGGATACTCTACTCACAAACGGCACAAGAGGAGGAGAGGAGGGAGGTAGGGATGGAAGGAGGGAGGGAGTGGGCGAATGAGAGCGAGAGCTAGAGTGAGAGGGGGACGGATGGAGAAAGAGAGAGAGAACGAGAGCAAAGGAAGTAATGTGCTTTGATAGGGTGACTGCTCAGACCTACTCTGGAGTTCTGTACAGAGGTAGCAGGTTTTTAGGGACACTTATTCTGCAGACACATACAGTTGAAGTCGGAAGTTTACATACACTTAGATTGGAGTCATTAAATCCTATAGAAAATGTGTGGGCAGAAGTGAAAAAGTGTGTGCGAGCAAGGAGGCCTACAAACCTGACTCAGTTACACCAGCTCTGTCAGGAGGAATGGGCCAAAATTCACCCAACTTATTGTGGGAAGCTTGTGGAAGGCTACCTGAAACTTTGACCCAAGTGAAACAATTTAAAGGCAATGCTACCAAATACTAATTGAGTGTATGTAAACTTCTGACCGACTGGAAATGTGATGAAAGAAATAAAAGCTGAAATAAATCATTCTCTCTGCTATTATTCTGACATTTCACATTCTTAAAATAAAGTGTTAATCCTAACTAACCTAAGACAGGGAATTTTTACTAGGATTTAATTTCAGGACTTGTGAAAAACTGAGTTTAAATGTATTTGGCTAAGGTGTATGTAAACTTCCGACTTCAGCTGTATATATTACACTGCTCCTTTCCTACCAACTAAAGCCAATCGCCATTAGATCTGTCATCTCAATTACTGCAAATGTTCACCCTATTGTCTTTACCACTGTATCATAGAACTATTGCTGATTACTGCCAAGGATCTTATAGTGTACAATGTTTTCAGATATTGTATGTGTTTCAAAGACTAGAGCTTTGCATGCTTTGAGATGTGTATTGCCATACACAGTGTTAAAGGTACAGTGTGGGTAGTTATTATTATTCCAGTGCTGAAGTCACATGGGTGAGTGGAAGACAGTAGAGAACTCTAGCTACTGTTGTTGGCAGGCAGATTCACCTACAGAATATAGTGTATGTTCACTTGGTTCTTTTGAAGCCCACGGGGTCAGTAGCTAGTGGAAGGTAACAGTTCAGAGGTGTGGAATTATTATCCTGGGATGTACACGAACACACACACACACACACATACACGCGCGCGCACGCACGCACGCACGCACGCACGCACACACACATACACACACACACACACACACACACTGGATGTTGGAGGTTTGAGTAAAGCTGTGTAGATAAGAGAGACGACAGCTAGTCAATAACCAGGCTGGAGAACCTCTGGGTCTTTGTTTCAGGCGTTTTACAGCTTAGATGTGATAGCTAGGATCTATTAGTACCCAGTCAGACAGTCAGACAGTGTTTAACATGCTGTTAATTTGTGTTGACATATTTTCTGACAACACACACACACACACACACACACACACACACACACACACACACACACACACACACACACACACACACACACACACACACACACACACACACACACACACACACACACACACACACACACACACACACACACACACACACACACACACACACACACACTGTGAGAGGTACTGGATAGATGAAGACAGTAGGTGTAATAGTCTAACTATATAAAGGATCACCTCACAGCTCTGAGCAGACTATTTGAATTATTTAAGCCAAAAGGTTTTACTGAGCTTTTATTCTGACTGTATCAAAACATCAAACTGAGAGAAACGTTTTTTTGTATGTTTTTTTTTTTTTACAGTGCATTACATTAATTTGGTTGAATATATTTGAAAGATTGTTTCTTGAAATTGGTGTTGAATCCAAACATAAAAAGCAAGGGTGGTTGCCTAGTACAACAAATCCTTACCTTTTAGTGAACTTATATGATAAAGAAATTGTTCATAATGTGAATCGTAAGCACTTGATCTGAGGAAAAGCCTTTTTGTGGAGGAGGTTATTGAAGGTATTGTGAAGTCCTCATAGACAAATGTGCCATTTCTGAGCATTCAGTGTGTGTGTGTGTGTGTGTGTGTGTGTGTGTGTGTGTGTGTGTGTGTGTGTGTGTGTGTGTGTGTGTGTGTGTGTGTGTGTGTGTGTGTGTGTGTGTGTGTGTGTGTGTGTGTGTGTGTGTGTGTGTGTGTGTGTGTGTGTGTGTGTGTGTGTGTGTGTGTGTGTGTGTGTGTGTGTGTGTGTGCGTGCCTGCGTGCGTGCGTGCGTGGAGGGCAGATTCCATGGATACTGTATATTCCTGCTGTATCTATTCCAAGGCATCAGAATCAGCTCCAACCTATGTGAGATCCAGGCCATTATTGGAGGCGTATGCAGTAACAGAAACACACCAGGCCCTGTCTGAACACCCTCTGGGTTTGTAGTAGCTCACATGACTGCTGGGGTGAGAGTTGAGATGTTACATATGTAACAGCTTCATTATCGCTCTATCGCTGGGTGGAATGTTCCCCTGTTCAATATGATTATATTGTATAGTATACCCATAACTACTCCAGATACAAACTCAAAGACTCTCAAAATCAAATGCCAAAATGTATGATGATATCTGTTGTTTGGTTGACTCTTAACTAATCATCCATGGAAAATGAGCTGAACGTTTTTAGAATGTGATTAGCAGGCAAGGGGTCACATCCAGTTGTGCGTGGGGTCAGATTTGACTCTAATTGTGTTTTTCTCTCGACCTCAGTGTTGAACGTACACACACACACGCACGCACGCACGCACGCACGCACGCACACACACACACACACACACACACACACACACACACACACACACACACACACACACACACACACACACACACACACACACACACACACACACACACACACACACACACACACACACACACACAGCCGTGCTCAGTCAGATCACATCACTTCCACACTGATGGTAGACTACTGCCAGGGACCTGGGGTCACTATGAGGTTATTTACCATGACGTCACTGCTCCGTTTCCTCACAATGTGTGTCAGTTATGTTATTATAATGACACGTGCATTCTACTGCTGTGCATTTCAATGCCGTTTTACACCCATTTTCACATAGAGGTACTGTATATCGGTTATCATGATGAGAAAGCTGAGGAGAACGTCCTCAAGCTGAGGAGAACATAAACATGAGCTGAACATGGAACAGACGTGGGTGGGACATCTCCTTCCTGATATCTGTACCTTTGGGAGTGAAACAACAGCTGGAAGAGAGGGCTACTCTACTTTGAGATTCTGTACAGTGTAGAATACCTCAATCCTCTCCAGCTGTTGTTGCCTTCCCAGAGGTCCAGACATCAGGAAAGAGGCTCCTTCCCCACATACCACTTCAGTTTCATGTTCAGCTCTAGTATCAACAGATCGGTACAAGAGGGAAATTGTTTTACTCCTGTTATAGCTCAGTTTCCCCCTCCACTCTGAGGACTCTTGGCAACGTCCCGGGGTATTGTGATAGTAGTGCTTTGACTTTCACCTTGTTGTCCCGACTCCCCAGACACACAGCACAGTACAGGGACAGATTTATCAAGCACTTGCACCAGTCCAGTGGAAAGTTTTCACCAGTTATTTCTAAGGGGGATTGAAAGAAATTGATGTGTCTGGTTAGAAATATTAGAAACATTATAAGAACAATTTTTTATATATTTTTTATTTCTCCATGATGCCAAGCAATAAGCTTGGTGTGCTTTTCTGTATGGTGTGTGATACTGAGTCTAAGGTGGTGGCAGCCCAGCCCACACCTCAACTCTCAGCCTGTCCTTCTGCCTCCTTGTCTGGTGCTTAGCACAGCAGAAGCCGGGCGCCCATTGCCCTCTCCCTCCACCCTCTCCACCCCTCCTCCATACCCGGTGATCAGTAACACGTTTGGCCTGCTGACTGCTCTGTCAGGGCTTCATTATCGGCTGTCTGCACTTTTTACAGAGGAGAGGAGAGAGAGAAGCTCTTTCGTGTCAGAACCATCAGCCATCACAACGCCTCCAGTTACAGAGCAGAGCAGGGAGGGTAATGTCTCTCTGACGTTATGTGGCTAGGTGGTGCTGGGCAGGACAGGAGAATGTTGATGGCTGGGCCGACTCTTCATGGTACTATGCCAGGCTTCAGCCTTGTGGCAGGATACTTGCTTGGTCAACTAGGGCCTAGGAGCTTTGGCTAGAGTCAGGCAGCTACCTGCTTGGTCAACAAGAGTTCTGGCTAGGTGCTGGACAGGAGCGGAGAAGAGCATTTTGTACCATTCATTGCCTCATCCTACAGATGCAGGACATTTTAAACTTGTAGTGTATTTGAGGTTTAAAAACATAATTTCCACTTTGAAAATTCAGACTTGATTTTCCTTTACGAAAAATGTATCAACCTCTACAAAAATGTCCATTAATTACAAGAGACTGGCTTAAATGAAGATCCTACATTTGTATGTAGAACCACTGGCTACAGTCAGCTACAGTGCATTCAGAAAGTATTCGCACCCTTTGACGTTTACCACATTTTATTGTGTTACAGCCTTAATTTAAAATTCATTCAATTTAGAGTTTGTGTCACTGGCCTACACACAATACTCCATAATGTCAAAGTGGAATTATGTTAAAACATGTTTTTTGTTTTACAAATTAATTAAAAATGAAAAGCTGAAATGTCAATAAGTATTCAACTTCTTTGTTATGGCAAGCCTAAATAAGTTCAGGAGTAAAAATGTGCTTAACAAGTCACATAATAAGTTGCATGGATTCACTCTGTGTGCAATAATAGTATTTAACATGACTTTTGAATGACTACCTCATCTCTGTACCCCACACAAACAATTATATACAAGGTCCCTCAGTTGAGCAGTGAATTTAAAACACAGATTCAACCACAAAGACCAGGGAGCAAAGAAGGGCACCTATTGGTAGAGGGGTAAAAAATAAAAAGCGGACATTGAATATCCCTTTGAGCATGGTGAAGTTAATTTCACTTTGGATGGTGTATCAATACACCCACTCACTAAAAAGATACAGACGTCCTTCCTAACTCAGTTGCCATAGAGGAAGGAAACCTCTCAGGGATTTCACCATGAGGCCAATGGTGACTTTAAAACAGTTACTACACGGTAATGTGAAAGTTGTATTTTTTTAGCGATCCAATACGCAATATGGTACATTTATCATAGTTCAGTTGTACCCCTGAAAGGTTAGAAAAATGATCTAGATCATGTTAGTGGAATTAAATTATTCCTCTAATGTACTCATTAATTAAATTCAATCTGTCTATTTATAAGAATTTGTAAGATACTTATTAACATAAAATAGACAGGACACAGTCTTATTAAAATTAGATAATAGAATTTATTCTCGGAGCACGCTCCCATTTGATCATAAACAACAGGTTTATATACAAGATATGACGTCATAGGTTACAGAATAAGTCTCATTGTCCTGACAAATAGAAAACAGGTTCAAAAGTTCATTCCAACTTCACAGCGCACACACATGACACACAATATAATCTATTATCCTGAAGGCTCACTATAATTTATTACCACTTTAGCAGACAACTCAAGATAATGGAAGACCTAAAAAGTTACCCACAGCCTTATCTAAACACCTCAGGGCTAAGTTGGGTCAGTTCAACCATAGTTTAACGACCCTTTCTGCTTATTTTATAACCCACAACACAAATCTCTTTTCACCATGCGTGCAGAGTTCAATTAGTTATAGTTTTATCTAAAGCTAGAATTTTTTTAAATTATTTATTAACAAAATTCCTAACAATCCACCCTAAATAACAAAACAATTCATAGCTACATATCAAATACCATATAGAAACATAAATGTTATAAAAGAATAAACCAAACCAATACATGTATTTACACTCCATTAACATCAATGACTGTTCTAAATTACATCAGACTCATAACTCCTCTATTTAGGATTTTCGTTACAATCTTCATTAAAGAAACAGTCTATACATTGAAACATGTAACCGTCTAAATTCTCTAAACGTCAAATACAGTCTCGTCCAATCTCGGTTCCTCATAATTAAAAGATCCGGAGTCGTCCTCCACTAGATCCGTGCCCGTACATTCATCATTTCACTGGTCAGAGCTTAGAATTGGTCTGTACTTCATCATCTGTTGTGTCATCGATTTCTGAAATGAGAACTTTCACACACGGAATCAAACCACATCCGCACAAAACTAACACAGTCACACAGGTGAAGGTACATAACACAGTAATCATGACATTTTTCCTTTTCCCAAACATACTGTCAAACCAATTAGTCAGGGAAGTATCCACCCCTGAGGTCACTGCCAACTCGTGAGCTAGGGTGGTTAAACCTGCCAAGGCCTTGGTCACTGATCCATCCGGAGCTGTGTTACTTGGGATAAACGTACAGCACATCGACCCGAATAACACACAAACCCCACCCTTTTCTGCCAATAACATATCTAACGCGATTCTATTCTATTCTGCCAAGCCATTCATTACATCTCTGGTATAATAGATGAAGCGCTGTTGATTATAATAAATATAATTGATCTAGTCCACATTCTTATTGAGAGTGGACCACTAGAAAATACTTGACTCTAATCCTGCTATGATCTAATTCCTCGCTTTGAATTGGATCTGGGTAAGGGTAAAGAGTATGCCTAACTGCACTAGTGCACAACTACCGTTCCAATTGGTATGCATGTTAGGTCACAGCTTCATACCTCCACACTCTAAACCTTTTCATCTGCCAGTCAGGTCCCTCATTGTCTTCTCGTTTGTAACATTCTCAGTCCTATTGCATGTATTGACTTCCCCTACTTCCCATCCGTGTGTTATGTAGCGATCCATAAAATCCTGTCACTGTGAAAGACAAAATCTGGATGTAATCGGCACCTGGGGACACATATCACAGATCAATGCAACTGTCATAGTTCAGCTTCCTGCCCTCTTGAACCGCTTTATCATACAGGCCATTCCATGGGTGTAGCAATTCCATCAAATGGAAAGGAAATGGTTATGAACTGAGGTTTTGCTGAGGCATGCCTAGCATTATTCTTTCGCCACAGATCTGGCTTTATATTGAATCAATTCTAACCATAGGTTAGAATCCCCATAACAGTTTCCACCTCAATCATTTCCTTAAAATCTTTCATCTGAACCATCCACATCGGCCCTTGGCTCTGGACAACTCTACGGTCAGTATCTGCTTTGTCTGGGGCTCTGCTTGTATTCTGGCTGACTATCATCTGCTCTAACTTCTCGTACTCGGAACGGCACTAGGTTGTCAACTGAAACCCTTACTTTCACTACTCTCCATCTTCTTCCATACTGGGTATGTAGATTTATGTAGCCCTCTCTCATGATGTGAGCTATAACCGGTTTCCATGAACTACACAGGGACTTGCATAGATATCTTCCACAATGGCTGCTCTTAGTCCTAACTGCCAAAGAGTCAGAGGTCTACATAGAACTCCACAGAGACATCCTTCCCAATCTCTACTCTAACTTCCTGTCAATCCAGATCAAGTGATCTCTTATGCTTGGTTAATACAAAAAAATCCTAATTCTCTAACTAGCTACCCTCTTTGGCCTTCTCGGGGTTCATGGTGTATCAGGAACACTGCTCCCACGATTAGACAGCTCAGGATGGACCGCCCACCTATAAAGCCCCACCCTCTCCCAGAGAAAACATCATCAGCAAGAAGCCAGACACACTTTCACTTCTATGAACAAACACAGGGATGGAATAACGGGGAAAGGGAAATCTTCATCCGAGAGATGGCCCCCGGAATTCTGTTAATTCCAGTTCTCCTCTCGGACACTGTGCTTGTTCGACAGTGTCAATGTGGCTTACCCTCCCGCAGTGTGATATGAATCCGGGTAGCTCTTTCAGCTAGCTGTTACCAGGAGTCCTTGGTATGGTCCCCCCAACAGGCCTCAGGGACTGGATTGAGTGACTTCACCTGTAATTCACCTGTAGTGCATAAAATCTTGGACATACAGGTTTGGTTAAACAAACAACCTTTTCATGTAATCAACAATACTTCTTTCTATTTCTATATCTGCTTGTTTAGCTAGATTTTTTTTATTTATTAGTTTATCATCCAACAGGCCACAACTTACCAATCCCCCCTTTGTTACCTGGCTCTGCCAGGTAACAACCTTGCCTAACCTAACCAATGACTTAGGTAAAATTAGTGTAAATTATCCTTATGTCTGACATTATTATGTAGGAACGCCCCTTTCATTCGCCGCATGTCCAATTCTCCCTTGGGCGTCCATTCATATCTATCCTTTTCCAATTCTCTGTCAAGTGACTTATCTACTTTAAAAGGTATCGGTGCTGCTTATATATGTTCTTAAATATATATATATTTATTGATTTAAACCGTATCCCTTTTCTCACCTATCTTATTTCACAGCCTACCTTGCTCATGTCCTGGTCCCCCGTCTCCACTCTGCTCTCAAACCTTCAAGATCTCAACAGTGCGTGGCAGACCCCTCTGTCTGCCTTTTTCTCATAATAGTCAATAACAACTATGTGTTCCATCCAAATATTAACTAAGTGTCTCACTGTTTTGGCTTTATCTAAAATCATGGATTTAAAAAAACAACATGTCTTATAGTGTCAATCTCTAAAGTCCTTACATAACCTTAATCAACCTATCTCCATCCTATCAATAATCCTAAATCATCACATATGCCATATACCCCTGTCAATTTTAATACTATTTAAATAAAAATCTTCTAATGGCCAAAACAAATGCTAACCATATCAAATCCTTTCTTTACTAATAAGCTCTCTCCCCCAGGAGTCCACTGTTTTTTAGTCAATACTAACATTGGTTAACCTTAAACTCAGGCTCATAAATAATTAATATATGTTTTACAGTGTGGATACCTTATCCACAGTAAATTACCACTCCTAAGAACTAAAACTTATTTCTTCTCATAAATAATTTTAATGCTTATGTATTTTCCTGCCCTATTGGCTTAAAATATCTCCTGTCCAAACCTCAATGTATCATATCTTCCCTCATGTATTATTGATGACAAATAAGATTTTTCCTGTTGTAATACCAAATCAATAATAGCCAATTAATTTACCTCAAAACTAGTATCCCAAATGAACACAAATGCATTATCTTCATGGCCCTCCCCTGAAGCTGATCAGACCTCAAGAGACAGCCATGATAAAGGTTAAAGGTTATACCACCCTTGTATAGTCATGTTCCTAGACATTTTAAAGAACCCTTTATCCTTAAAATCAAATAAATTCACTTGTGTAATTAAAACTCAGAAATGAAAAACTCATAAAACTCCATATGTGAGCATGCCCCTTTAAAATACCTTTGCACTAAAACAAATAGTCCTAACAATTGTTTTATGTGTGTATATTTGCAAACCATAATGAAAAAACAAAAACCTTTCAGGCCCTTTTCAATTTGGTCGTTTATGGCCTCAATCTCACCCACTCTCCCCAAGATAATAGTCCCAGGAAACATCCAAGAGACAATAAAACTCCCACTCTCCCAGGAAAAACACAAAACGCCTAACTAGCATTCACTGTGCTACATCGATTCAGAAACTCAAAAGTGAACTATTAAGTGGAACAAATTAGTCTATTCATTTAACCTAAACAATCTATTAAAATGTTCAGTTTATATCTTATACAAACACTAGCAACTAAACCTTTCTAGGCAACCCATATAATTTGTTTAATTACAATCAAAAAACTCTGAATTTAGCCAAAGCATTTACCGGGAACCGAACCCGAGACTCTCGCGTTCCAGGCAAGAATTCTACCACTGATCCACCAAAGCAATGTAAATAACAAAAAATTATCCGCATTTAAACCCACTTTACATTTATCTGTATTCTTAATTACAACACAGAGACTACAAAAATTGCCCTAATTTAAAAGGTACAAGCCTTATTCCAGCTATATTTCCCCCATGCCAAATTAATAGATTTGCAGTCAAACAATAAAATCAACATTTATAGACTAGGAAACAGATCTCGTGACTTTTAATAAATGTAGATTATGTTTACTCATGCAACATATTTCTTCCAGCACCGCCATCAAGAACTCAACTCTTTTCCTCCCGATAGCCACGCCTGACCTCCCTCTTAATTAAATTACAATCTTGATGTTTATGTCCTAACCTGTCACAATGTGTGCAGGGAATATTACACTCCCAGGCGATATGCCCTAAATTATTGTAATTAAAACATTTTCTCTTTTTCTTTTTACTCACATTAGTATTACCCACTTTTCTCGACTTCTGTTATCACCCTCTACTCTTTTCCTAGCTTCCGAAAGCCAGACTCTAGCTGTGTACAACCCATGTTTATTCTGCTCCATCACATCCCTACCACACTCCTTATGTATTTGTTTTATAAGCAATTCTAGTTTTTCAACATTCAGCCTCCCATCAAATTCATACTGCTTACTCCATTTTGGACAGAATTGTAAGTTCCTCTTATCTTTCAGTTCCATAAAAAGCTGGTCTCCCGATACCGGGACCTCCTTGGAGGATTTACTACCCATGTTTGATAAATCCTTGCCGTTACTAGTAGTTATGGTATTTATCACCTATCTATGTCTTTCTATTTATTTATTTATTTCTCTATGTGTGTGTTACCACTTCCTACCGCTCTCACAATCTATGTGTATATATTTCTATGTTATGTGCGTTTTACCGTTACCTAGTTATAATCTATGTGTATGAATTTATATGATTCTCTTCCCTGGAAACTTTATCTATAGCGTTGTTATCGATCGGACATAAGATCTCACTTTAAACTATCAGTTATTACCCAGGGGACACACTTCCCTGGTCAAACTCTGGTTGTATTTATCCAATCTCACTTCGCTATTTTAAGTTTCCCTCCCACCCTTTTGGATATTATCACTTTCAGTATTGAATAGGATCAGTTATTCCGTTCGCCTAGGATTACCCTGCCTTCTCACCAAGCCCAATTTATCCTCACCTGTTTTAATATATCTATCCGCTATTTTTCATAGTCAGACTACTTCCCATATACAGATAGACCACTTAGGTTAAAACTTTATCTAGGTATGTCTTTTGAATGAATGGCTGTCCTATTTGTACAAAACGACGTCCTATCTAACAACACTTACTATATCCTCCTTAATAACCCTCACGGCTTGGAAGGCCCGGATCATCACCACAGTGTCTCCTGACCGCTCCTGTCTCAGCCTCCAGTATTTATGCTGCAGTAGTTTATGTGTCGGGGGGCTAGGGTCAGTTGGTTATACCTGGAATACTTCTCCTGTCTTATCCAGTGTCCTGTGTGAATTTAAGTATGCTCTCTCTAATTCTCTCGTTCTCTCTTTCTCTCTGAGAACCTGAGCCCTAGGACCATACGTCAGGACTACCGGGCATGCTGACACCTTGCTGTCCCCAGTCCGCCCGGCCTTGCTGTTATTCCAGTTTCAACTGTTTCTGCCTGCGGTTACGAAACCCCTACCTGTCCCAGACCTGCTGTTTTCAACTCTTAATGATCGGCTATGAAAAGCCAACTGAGATTTATTCCTGATTATTATTTGACCATGCTTGTCATTTATGAACATTTTGAAAATCTTGGCTCTCTCTAATTTTCTCCTTCTCTCTTTCTCTCGGAGGACCTGAGCCCTAGGACCATACGTCGGGACTACCGGCCGTGGTGACTCCTTGCTGCCCCCAGTCCGCCTGGCCTTGCTGCTATTCCAGTTTCAACTCTTCTGCCTGCGGTTATGGAACCCCTACCTGTCCCAGACCTGCTGTTTTCAACTCTTAATGATCGGCTATGAAAAGCCAACTGAGATTTATTCCTGATTATTATTTGACCATGCTTGTCATTTATGAACATTTTGAAAATCTTGGCTCTCTCTAATTTTCTCCTTCTCTCTTTCTTTCTCTCGGAGGACCTGGGCCCTAGGACCATGCATCGGGACTGCCGCCCGTGGTGACTCCTTGCTGTCCCCAGTCCGCCTGGCCTTGCTGCTATTCCAGTTTCAGCTGTTCTGCCTGCGGTTATGGAACCGCCACCTGTCCCAGACCTGTTGTTTTTCAACTCTTAATGATCAGCTATGAAAAGCCAACTGAAAATTATTCATGATTATTATTTGACCATGCTTGTCACTTATGAACATTTTTGAACATCTTGGCATAGTTCTGTTATAATCTCCACCCGGCACAGCCAGAAGAGGACTGGCCACCCCTCATAGCCTGGTTCCTCTCTAGGTTTCTTCCTAGGTTTTGGCCTTTCTAGGGAGTTTTTCCTAGCCACCGTGCTTCTACACCTGCATTCTAGCTGTTTGGGGTTTTAGGCTGGGTTTCTGTACAGCACTTCGAGATATTATCTGATGTACGAAGGGCTATATAAAATAAAATTGATTGATTGAT
The DNA here is from genome assembly GCF_029448725.1 of Salvelinus fontinalis. Classification (NCBI taxonomy): domain Eukaryota; kingdom Metazoa; phylum Chordata; class Actinopteri; order Salmoniformes; family Salmonidae; genus Salvelinus; species Salvelinus fontinalis. Next base: position 80,378,175 of record NC_074668.1, read on the forward strand.
TGATCATTAAGGCCAATATTTTATTTAGGTAATGCACCTACCCAGGTCTTTTCGGACCTGTTACATCCATCTTGTATTTTGGTCATACAAGTAAACCACAATATGTTTGGAATAGCGAAGCTACTATTATTGATATATTCTAAACACGTTTAGAACTTCAATTCAAAGATAACTTACATCATACCCCCCACATTCGAGAATAAAGACTATTTACCTTCGTCTTGCAGACTGGGAAAAGCAATGCCGGTTGGATTCCGTCACCGTCTCTGTCGACCTCAGATATATATATACCGGCCTGTTTTTTAACCTCAATTCAGAGGCCAGGACTTTAAATAACGGGTCCAGACCCGCCCGTGCACGGTTTTCGTCTAATATCTTCGGATGACAGAGGCAAAGTTTGGAAATCTACTCGAAGGACCAATTGTTAGTGGAATTAAATTATTCCTCTAATGTACTCATTAATTAAATTCAATCTGTCTATTTATAAGAATTTGTAAGATACTTATTAACATAAAATAGACAGCATACAGTCTTATTAAAATTAGATAATAGAATTTATTCTCGGAGCACGCTCCCATTTGATCATAAACAACAGGTTTATATACAAGATATGACGTCATTGTCACAATACAGAGGCGGATGCAAGATGCAAGCAACGATGGTTTAATGAAAATAGTTTACAGTATCCACAGGACAGACAGAATATACTCAGACAGAATCCAACCCAGGGCCTAGGGCACATCCTCTGATGATAGCGTGCTGAGAAATCCAAGGGAGTGAGTCCGGCTGGGTAGGAAGGAGCACAGCAGATAATCCCCACAAGGGCTGAGAGAGAATGAGCACTGACACACGACACAACCTCAGGGAAGAAACAACGATCTGACTACAAGAAACACAGGTTACAGAACATATAAAGGGGAAGATAATTAATTCCAGCTGGCGCAGACAATCAGGCCAAGATTGGGAACCACGCCCACACAAACACAGGAGAGAGAGAGAGAAAGAGCGAGAGAGAGAGAGAGAGAGAGAGAGAGAGAGAGAGAGAGAAAAGAGAGAGTGAGGCAGTGGATTCATGAACCGTGACAGTCATAGGTTACAGAATAAGTCTCATTGTCCTGACAAATAGAAAACAGGTTCAAAAGTTCATTCCAACTTCACAGCGCACACACATGACACACAATATAATCTATTATCCTGAAGGCTCACTATAATTTATTACCACTTTAGCAGACAACTCAAGATAATGGAAGACCTAAAAAGTTACCCACAGCCTTATCTAAACACCTCAGGGCTAAGTTGGGTCAGTTCAACCATAGTTTAATGACCCTTTCTGCTTATTTTATAACCCACGGACACAAATCTCTTTTCACCAGGCGTGCAGAGTTCAATTAGTTATAGTTTTATCTAAAGCTAGAATTTGTTTTAATTATTTATTAACAACATTCCTAACAGATCCTCTATAAGGCTGTGCAGGGATCCAGATTGCAGATTTAACAGGAAATTTAAGTTGTCAGTGTACAATGACACTTTTGTTTTTAAGCCCTGGATTCCTAGCCCCTCTATATTATTGTTGGATCTGTTTTTAATAGCTAACATTTCGATGGTCATAATAAATAGATATGCCGACAGTGGACAGCCTTGTTTTACTCCTCTTGACAGTTTAATACTTTCTGAGAAGTAGCCATTATTTATTATTTTACGACTGGGGTTACTATACATAAATTTAAACCCTTGTGTAAGAAATTCTCCTAAATTAAAATAGTCTAGTCATACTTTAACGAAAGCCTTTTCAAAAATATGCTATGAATAACAGACCTGTTTTCCTAGATTTTTCATAGTGTTCTATTGTTTCCAGTACCTGTCTTATATTATCTCCAATGTATCATCCATATAAAAAAACCTGACTGATCAGGATGAATAATATCCAATAACTCCTTGTTAATTCTATGTGCTATGCATTTTGCTAGGATTTTTGTGTAAGGGGCCTCCAGTTTTTTAGATAGACTTGATCTTTATACTTACCACCTGGGTCCTGTTTCAGTAATAGTGAAATCAAACCTTCTTGCTGAGTACCTGATAGTTCACAATTGTTTTTGGAGTGGTTAAAACACGCTAATAGTGGATCTTTGAGTAAATAAAAAAGTTTCATATACCTCAACTGGTATGCCATCCAGCCCTGGAGTTTTCACTGGCCTCAAGGCTTTAATTGCATCAAGAAGTTCCTCCTCTGCAATTTGTCCCTCACACAAGTCTTTCTGTACAGCTGTTAATTTGACACTATTATTAGGAAAATAATCCTTACAGTTAACTTCAGTTAGTGGAAATGGAGGAGATTGAAAAGGTAACATATGCTTAAAGTACTTTGCTTGGTCTTTCAAAGTACAATTTGGTGAATCATGGATGACATTCAATTTGCTATATTTTTATAATATATTATACTTGATCGTTCCCAAATAATTCCGAAATGTCTTTAAATTTTTCCTCTAACGTATTATGTGCCTCTGTGGTATAGTTTATATTGTTATCTGTCTGTACTGTTATTTATTCTATTTCCCTTGCTAATTTGAACTCTTTTGAACAAAATTGTTTTTGTATTTAAAGATTAATATTGAATTGCATGACCTCCTAAAGGTACATTTAAAAGTGTACCATACAGAAAGGGGATCTGCTGTACCTATGTTATGCAGGAAGAAATCTGTTATAAAATCCTTTGTCTTGGTTAGAAACAGGTTGTCATCCAGTAGGCTTTGATTACATTTCCACTATCCTCGTACACGTGGACATTCTGCCTTTGTCAGAGGCCTTGAGGCCGATACATTAGCTTAATAAAGAACAGTGATACTAGCAGGAGCAGTGTGCAGGTTTCTCTTTCTCCTTACATAATTCTGCTTGAAAATCTATGGCAAGACCTGAAAATGGTAGTCTAGCAATGATCAACAACCAATTTGACAGAGCTTGAAGAATTTTGAAAAGAATAATACGCATATGTTGTACAATCCAGGTGTGTAAAGCTCTTAGAGACTTACCCAGAAAGACTCACAGCTTTAATCGCTGCCAAAGGTGATTCTAACATGTATTGACTTAAGGGGGTTGAACACTTATCTATTCAAGATATATTTGTTTTTGTGTTTTCATGGATTTTCTACAAATGTTAGAATTTTTTCCCCGCTTTGACATTACTGTCACGTTCCTGCCCTATTTCTATTAGTTTGTTATATGTGTTAGTTGGTCAGGACGTGAGTTTGGGTGGGCATTCTATGTTTTCTGTTTCTATGTTGGTTTATGGGTTGCCTGGTATGGCTCTTAATTAGAGGCAGGTGTTTGGCGTTCCTCTAATTAAGAGTCATATTTAGGTAGGTGTTTTCACAGTGTTCGGTGTGGGTGATTGTCTCCTGTGTTTGTGTATGTCGTTGCACCACACGGGACTGTTTTCGGTTTGTTTGTTCATCGTTCATTTTGTGTAGCCTAATTTCTCTATTCGTGCGTTCTTCATGTTTTATGTAAGTTCGTCGTCTAGGTCTGTCTACACCGTTTATTTGTTTTGTTAGTGTATAGTCGAGTTCGTGTTTTTTCGTTAATAAATCATGTCTACAAACTCAGCTGCATTTTGGTTCAATCCCTGCTCCTCCTCTTCTGATGAAGAGGAAGAGGAAAGCCGTTACAATTACAAAGTATTTTTTAAAGATCGTTTACCAAAATGACAATTAAATCAATTTTAATCCCACTTTGTAATACAACAAATGTGGAAAAAGTCAAGGGGTGTGAATACTTTCTGAAAGCACTGTATACCTGCCTGGTCACTAGGTTTATTTCTATGTTAGGAATCTGGTAATGCCGAGAGTGATGAAAGGCAAGCTGAAAATTAGGAATAACTTCAGTAAATCCTAGAGCAGGGATCGTCAACTGGGGGCCAGCTGACGATTTTATTTGGTCCCCCAAAGTTTTCTGAGCACATTTATTTTTCTTCATTTTTGCACATAAAAGACTGTAAAATCACTAGGAATTCAGCTCAAAATTATTTTAATTTAGGAAATCTAGTCCGATGTATTTCCACTCATAAATAGAGAGACATATGTGATCGTGTACCAATATAATCTAAGTTTGAAATTATTGTTTTTTGTCAAATACAATATCTGTTTAGGCTTCTTGCATCAATTTGCAAAGTACAAATGAAGTACAAATAGAATTATGTTCCAGCCCCCCATCATTGGCCCAGAATTCTTACAGTTGACGGTGAGACTGAAGAAGTGGATAAGTAATAGCGTCTATTACCCCGGTGATCCTTGACTTAATCTTTTAAATGGAATTCCATTATACTGGCTAGCAGGCTGATGAATTGTTTAGTCAAGTTACCCCTGGGTATTTGCGTCAGTTAGCCTGTCTGCCTCACCGACTCAGACACTCATTTCTGCAACACTACTGGACCTCAACAAACAATCTTGAAGACTGGGGACTGGGAGCACCAATGGGATTCCACATCACTCAAAAGTTTTCTCCTTGACTTGAACAAAAAGGAAAAGAATGAGGACAGCCTAATACTTCCCTTCATCTGACTACCTGCACTTTATAGTCTCTCATTGTGTCACAATAAGTTAAGGTTTAATTTAATAAATGTTCCTTTAAGAGATACAAAATCTACTTTTATGGACCTATTTGAGACTCATGTAATGGTGACTTTCAGTAGGCCATCATTTCAATTCTTTGGCAAAACTTGGGCTTTAGATGTTAAAGGGAGTAGACTTTTGAGTGGAGGGAACCTTGATAGTATGAAACAGATGACAAATCATCTTACATTCTGACATGGCTCCACTGTCCCTTAGAATTACCATCTCAGTCCAAACCACCCTTGGTTATAATCTATGAAAACAACATTGGAAATGGAAATGGGGCGTTATTTCAAGGCTCCAAATACATCACCAATTTCTCATATAGTGAATTTAAAGCTGATCCATGTGCTGTTGGTTATGTTATGTCTTTCAGTTAGATATTAATTTTGGGAAGCTATAAATGAAATTTAATGGTCTAAATTACATTTAGTTTTCAGCTCACTAGAGTTGGCAGCAAAAGGTTTACCTCCAGAAATGTTTAGGAGACTCCAGAGGCTTGCAATGGTAAACATTGTTACCAGTAGTTTGGCTGTATCTATTTGAATTGGTCCTTCTGTTTATCAGGGCAGGTAATTCTACCTTGGGATTGGCTGTAACGGCTTTCCTCCTCCTCTTCATCCGAAGAGGAGGAGCAGGGATTGAACCAAAATGCAGCTTCTTGATATGACATGATTTATTAAATTAAAGACAAAAAAACACGAAAACACTTTAACAAACTACAAAACAACAAACGACGTAGACGCACCTGAACATAAGAACTTACATGACACGAAGAACGCATGAAACAGGAACAGACTACATAAACCGAACAAACAAACCGAAAACAGTCCCGTGTGGCACAATGTACATAGACACAGACACAGGAGACAACCACCCACAACAATCAATGTGAAAACACCTACCTTAATATGGCTCTCAATCAGAGGAAATGAAAACCACCTGCCTTTAATTGAGAGCCATATCAGGTCACCCTTTAACCAACATAGAAACACATAACATAGACTACCCACCCAAACTCACGTCCTGACCAACTAACACATACAAAAACTACCAGAAAACAGGTCAGGAACGTGACATTGGCTGGCTTTGCTGTTTGTCAAAACAATAAAGCCTTAAACATTATGGAGAGAAAGAGCGGGAGAGATGCTGAAGAGAGAGAGAGAGATATGGTGAAAAGAGAGAGATATATATGCTGAAGAGAGAGAGAGTTACTGAATTTAATCCACAGAATCCTCTGTTTATTTGGTTAAAAGTGATTTAATGAAGTTGTTTCACAAGAGCTTGTTTACAATTTTCTACTTTTTCTTAGTGGTCTTTTCGTTGCTCATATCTGATGTAGTGCTACCCCCATTACTGAGTCTCTTTTCCTTTGGATCAGCCAAGCGTCCACGCTGTTGCTTTGAATAAAACATACAGTAGGAGATAGCATCCTGTGGCTGTGTGTGTGTTTTTCTGTGTGTTGTGGCTGTACCCACTGCCCAGGCTTTGCTGTGTCTGACTCATTAATAAATGACTGGTGGGTTTTGCCATGTCATATGGTCACTGGATGTACTCAGGTTAACTTCATCAACCATTCACCACCCACCCATTCATCATTGATTCATATAAAGGAAAGGTTGGTAGTACCCAGAGTAATCATTCATCTACACTTAGATTTGATGCTTTTTCTCTGACTTGGATTACAGTTGGCTAACCCCTTCATGTGTTTCAGACCTCCTTTACAGAAGAAATCCCCTTTCAAATCTGCCTCTTGTTGTTGCAATTTTGCATACATAAACACTTTTCAGTTGACTGACATTTCCTGATGTGTTATTGTCACTCTCTGGGGTTAGAACTGAACTAACCCCACACTACCCACTGGGCAAAAACTGGTTTCACTGTCACTGTTGTGCACACTACCCACTGGGCAAAAACTGTTTCACTGTCACTGTTGTGCACACTACCCACTGGGCAAACACTGGTTTCACTGTCACTGTTGTGCACACTACCCACTTGGCAAAAACTGGTTTCAGTGTCAAAAATATATGTGATGACGTTGAATCACCGTGGAAATCGAATTGGATTTGCAAAAGTCATCAACGTAAAGTCAATTTCCATCTTTTGTTCACCCAACTTTTGACCTAAATCCAACGACATGGTGAAATGTTTTGTTGATTTCACGTTGAATTCACGTTAGTTGACAACTGAACGAAATGTAAATCAAAACTAGACGTTGAACTTACGTCTATGCCCAGTGGGTAATGTTCTCTCGTTCAGGTAGTATTTTCTGTCTGTCTGTCTGTCTGTCTGTCTGTCTGTCTGTCTGTCTGTCTGTCTGTCTGTCTGTCCGTCTGTCCGTTTGTCCGTCTGTCTCAGGGACATCTGTGAGTTTGACTAGAGTACACACACACAAAGTATGTCGTCTCACACACTATTCTGGCACCCATGGTCAAATCTCTTGTGGGCGCTGTTCGATCTGTCACAAGAGACTACTTCCACTCTGACAGATGCCAGATGGCACAGGTATAATTTACCCTGTTTGTTTTCAATAAAGGTTGAACCACATTGAAATAGACAGGGAAGACAAGGGAGACAAGATAATCTAGCTACCTCAAGACAGCCACTTACAAGCATTTTCAATATGGCTAAATTCAATATGGCTAAACTGTTGTTTGAATGTCAGATATTATGGTCAAAGCTATGCTGTTTGTAGCTTGCCAGTAATTTAAGTTTCCATGTTGCCCCATGATGCAAAAGGCAAGTCCCATTGTTGGCCGTGGAGATCCTTCAGTTAGCACAGCTTGATTCAGAAAACGCTATCTCAAAGGCAGCATAAATACTATGTTGACCTGTTAGAAACTTTAAATGATAGATAAGTGGAGCTTGGTAGACTTATGATTAGGGACTTTGCTCCAGATCATCAACGCAGTTTAATGCCTGCGAGTGGATTCCATTTAGAATTACCTTTCTTCCTTAAATAGCACCAGTCAGATCTGCCAGGCTCAGACGTGAGGCTGGTAGTTATGTCACTGTTGAGTTGTGTTGACTTTTCATCAGCTATTATGGAGATAATGATGATGATGTCGATGATGATGATAATGATATTGCCTGGTGTATAGAATTATTGGTTTTACACAACAACATCACTCCTGAGTAGTCAATAAAATCAGCAAAAGTATGTTGACATGAATCATATTTGAACAAAGCTTGAATCCACCCAACTTGAATCTCAATATATTGATCCTGACAATGTCCACCATTGGAGGTCTAGTATTGTGATACAATGCCTCTTTATTTGCCCTTTGACTCTGACGTTTGACATTGAGTCCTTTGAAAGTGACTTCTGATGATGAAACCATATGCTGCTCTTGTGTCTGAGAGCGATGTCAGCACTGTCTTATCACCAACGGTGTCACAGTCAAAAGGAATAAACCCCAGTATAAAGTAGCTGACTCTGCCTTTGATGCGGGTCAGTGAGTGAAAGGGAAATATGATAGACCAGGTTTTCCTCTGACAGATATACCCTCATGTCTCTCTCTGTTACAGTACCGTCTATTTTTGCATTAATTGGTGGTTACAGGGTTAATTCCGCGTGGTTACAGGGTTAATTCCGCTTGGTCACAGGGTTAAAACAGAACTCAAAGGGTTAAGTTAGATATGAATTCTGAGTGGTTAAGGTTAGGGCTATGGTTTGGGGAAGGCTTAAAAGTAAATAATTAAAAACAAGGTGTTATCATCAGTATTGTCACAGCTTGCTAGAGCATTGTGGACTGCGGTGGATCAGTGGTCTAAACAGCTCCAGCTCCGAGCATCAACCGTTTTCCCTCTGTGTTGGGAAATTGTTTTTATTTTCTTTGTGAGCGCTAAGGACGGCATATATCAACGTTCTCAGGATGTTTCCAAAAGTCTGAAATCGCCACCTATTTCTGGTGATCAGGCTGGCCTTCTCGTTCTTTCTTAGAATGCCCAGTCAGATAATTCTTCTCGTTCTTTCTTAGAATGCCCAGTCAGATAGTTCTTCTTGTTCTTTCTTAGAATGCCCAGTCAGTTTGTTCTTCTTGTTCTTTCTTAGAATGCCCAGTCAGATAGTTCTTCTTGTTCTCTCTTAGAATGCCCAGTCAGTTTGTTCTTCTTGTTCTTTCTTAGAATGCCGAGTCAGATAGTTCTTCATGTTCTTTCTTAGAATGCCCAGTCAGTTTGTTCTTCTTGTTCTTTCTTAGAATGCCCAGTCAGATAGTTATTCTTGTTCTTTCTTAGAATGCCCAGTCAGATAGTTATTCTTGTTCTCTCTTAGAATGCCCAGTCAGTTTGTTCTTCTTGTTCTTTCTTAGAATGCCCAGTCAGATAGTTCTTCTTGTTCTTTCTTAAATGCCCAGTCAGTTTGTTTTTCTTGTTCTTTCTTAGAATGCCCAGTCAGATAGTTCTTCTTGTTCTCTCTTAGAATGCCCAGTCAGTTTGTTCTTCTTGTTCTCTCTTAGAATGCCCAGTCAGTTTGTTCTTCTTGTTCTCTCTTAGAATGCCCAGTCAGTTTGTTCTTCTTGTTCTCTCTTAGAATGCCCAGTCAGTTTGTTCTTCTTGTTCTCTCTTAGAATGCCCAGTCAGTTTGTTCTTCTTGTTCTCTCTTAGAATGCCCAGTCAGTTTGTTGTTCTTGTTCTCTCTTAGAATGCCCAGTCAGTTTGTTCTTCTTGTTCTTTCTTAGAATGCCCAGTCAGTTAGTTCTTTTTGTTCTCTCTTAGAATGCCCAGTCAGTTTGTTGTTCTTGTTCTCTCTTAGAATGCCCAGTCAGTTTGTTGTTCTTGTTCTCTCTTAGAATGCCCAGTCAGTTAGTTCTTCTCGTTCTTTCTTAGAATGCCCAGTCAGATAGTTCTTCTTGTTCTCTCTTAGAATGCCCAGTCAGATAGTTCTTCTCGTTATTTCTTAGAATGCCCAGTCATATAGTACTTCTTGTTCTCTCTTAGAATGCCCAGTCAGATAGTTCTTCTCGTTCTTTCTTAGAATGCCCAGTCAGTTAGTTATTCTCGTTCTCTCTTAGAATGCCCAGTCAGTTAGTTCTTCTTGTTCTCTGTTAGAATGCCCAGTCAGTTAGTTATTCTCGTTTTCTCTTAGAATCCCCAGTCAGTTAGTTATTCTCGTTCTCTCTTAGAATGCCCAGTCAGTTAGTTCTTCTTGTTCTCTGTTAGAATGCCCAGTCAGTTAGTTATTCTCGTTCTCTCTTAGAATGCCCAGTCAGTTAGTTATTCTCGTTTTCTCTTAGAATCCCCAGTCAGTTAGTTATTCTCGTTTTCTCTTAGAATGCCCAGTCAGTTAGTTTCAATGCACAGCTTGTGTTGCTTTTCAGGGTCACTGTGTATTGAAATGACTAAGAGACTGGTGCTCACTATTTTATATGGCAGTTACCTCAGTAACACACACACAGTTACCTCAGTAACACACACACAAACATGCACACACATACACACACACGCCCATACACACACACATGCACACACACACATACAAGCGCGTGCACGTGCACGCGCACACACACATACACCCACCCATACACACCCATACACACACACAAACACACACAAGCGCAGACACATACACACACAGTAGTCTCTCCACTGTCCCATGAGGACATCACTTGTGGTAGCTTGACAGTGAGTTGTTCTGTCACTGTGCTGCCTACCTTCATGCAGGCCAGGTGATGGGATTCACTCACTGGAGAGACCTTTCCCAAGCCTCTCTCTGGTCAAGAGAACTTCAGGTGTGTGTGTGTTTGTGTGTGTGTGTGTGTGTGTGTGTGTGTGTGTGTGTGTGTGTGTGTGTGTGTGTGTGTGTGTGTGTGTGTGTGTGTGTGTGTGTGTGTGTGTGTGTGTGTGTGTGTGTGTGTGTGTGTGTGTGTGTATGTGTGTGTGTGTGTGTGTGTGTGTGCCCGCGCGTGTGTGAGTCCTTGGCTGTCTGTGCATATTATTTTTCATTATAGCAGAGAAGTGCAGGAGAGGAGTCTCTTTTGATTACCTGATAAAAAAACAAACATATTTAAAGCAATTTCTATTAATGTGATGAGATAAATTGAACCCTACTGCAGGCTCTGTGCAGCAATCATTTTTTTCAAGTATAATGAAGAATCGTTACACTATCAACAGAAATCCTACTTGTATTCTTCCTTTGGTACAATACCAGGCAGGGGAAGCCATTAGCATGGTTGACTCTGTTGGGGGAAGAATAGTCAGAGATGAAGTAGACTAGACAAGGATGTGCTACAATAAACTGATGTCTGAACTTAGAGACAAATAGACCTCACCATAATACTGGGCTAGGAATATCAGATTTTTCACTCAAGAATGCTATTTTGTTATCAACAGTAAAGATTATATCATTAAACAGTCCTATGTAACCAGCTGTTTCTAAGATGGCTTCAACTGTTCTAACTTCAGTGGGCTGTAAGTCCCCTCAGCCTCCTGAGCTAGAGGGGGAGAGGAAGGGCACAGAGAGCAGATGCTCAGTAGATGGGTTCCATTAAAGAGATGCACCTCACTACCCTTTACCTTTCACTGACTCAGCCCCTGGATACTGTAAGCTGGGTTCTAGAGAGTCAGAGAGAGGCAATGTCTCTCCTCTTTCCCTTCCTCCCCTCTTCTCATCTCCCCCCTCCCGTGCCCCCCCCCCACCCCCCCCCCCACCCCACACACACACACACACGCACACACTCTCCTCGAGATCACTTACCAGTCCGAGACATCCAGCCATGAGGGTTGGAGAACAGTTTGGCCACTGCCGGCCCCTGTGTGTTCATGCAGGCGTGAGTAGTAGTGCTGGTCAGCCCCCAGACCCCCACCATGTCATCACTCTAATGGGGCCCCCAGGGAGGGCCACTCTCTTGCTCTCTCTCCCTCTCTCGCTCTTACTCTCACTCACTCTCCACTGGAGGAAGGATTTAGAGAGCCCCCTCCCGCCCAGGCTCCCTCGGAACACAGCCCAGCACGAAGCACTCCCACTGGGCCACTTCAAGGGAATATCCAGTCTCTACCAGACGGCTCCAGGCCCACCCTAGTCATTAAGGAGGATTTATCATGTTTTTTCCTCCATCAGTTGAGAGGCTTTTTAGGGACAGTGGATATTAATGTTAGAAGATGTGGAGAGGCGTATTGCATTCAAAATGTGCTTCAGTTATGTACCTTGAGCCCTTTGTAGTCTAGAGGTTAGTAGTGCTGAGATGGCTTGGCGTCTCGACATGTGGTGTTATGTCTACTGAAGACCTGTTGCCTGGGATATTCTCTGAAGGATATGTTTATCTTTAAAAACGCAAAATAGGGCAGGTATGGATCATCAACATCAGCAGCATAAATGACTATACAAAATCCCATAGCTGCTCTGCTTAGTATAAATTCAAGGAGGCATCAGTCCTGAGGAATTATGTACAGATGAAGGACTTTAATCCAGGAGCAGCACTGGGTTGAAACACTCCTTCACTACTCTCCTCATCCAATGACAAATATGCATACGTACATATTTCCACCACAGTCAGCATTTTGACAGCTATGGAACACTGCACCAAACAGTGTCGTTATGTGTCTATGATAAGTTGTATTGAATATGTGTCACTCTAAAGAATAATGTTTTTCCAGTGTCTACCACCAGGCTCTTGGTCTGACTGTATATCTGTAGCATTGACTGGACTGATCAAAGGCTTGAAAATAAAACTTGGCTTAATGTTTCTCGGGCAAATCTATACTGTGTGTGTGTGTGTGTGTGTGTGTGTGTGTGTGTGTGTGTGTGTGTGTGTGTGTGTGTGTGTGTGTGTGTGTGTGTGTGTGTGTGTGTGTGTGTGTGTGTGTGTGTGTGTGTGTGTGTGTGTGTGTGTGTGTGTGTGTGTGTCTCTATTCTCGCCTGCCTGACGTAGAGGATGACCCAGTTAGTGGTCTATCTCTGTGCTATGTGTGATGCTCTGTGTGATGCTCTGTGTGATGCTCTTTATAAGAATCTCTCTTCCTCTCGGGGATATTAACACCTACAGTTTAAAGAAGGAGGAGTCTTGTGCTGCTTATCTTTTCATTGTACAGTTTACAGTTCATTACAATATGATACGGTATATCTTACCATTAAGAACAGCACCAATCGTAACCTCCTGCCTTAAGTCCGGTGTAGATAAATGGAGTGTGGCACCCCAAGCCAGTCTTAAAGTCTGCACTGGAAATACACTATCCAAATCACTTTATTACATGATAAAAATACATGATACAGTACAACTCCCCACTAGAAACCAAACTAATAGACACAGCCTACCTTATACACTCACCTGACCTTCAACATGTCAGGGTTGGGTTCAATTCCATTTCAATTCCAGTCAATTCAGAAAGTAAACCAAACTCCAATTCCAATTCAAAGGGTTCCTCATTGAAAAGCATTGAAGAGAATTGGTATTGGAATGTGTACTTCCGTGTACTTCCTGAATTGACTGGAATGTAAATGGAATTGACCCCAACCCTTCAACATGTCCTCTAGTCTCCAACAGGACTCCTCTGCTTCACACACAACCACTATCTCTCAGTAAACATAACATTACATAACATGATGATTATCCCCCCTAGTAAGCCCTTGGAATACTGAACTGTACATATCTCTGAGATACACCACCTTTTAGCTCTGAAAGCCTCATAGAGATTATCCAAGTGGCTGATATATAGGTGCATCCCTAATGGCACCCTATTCCCTACTTAGTACACTATCTGGGCCACGCTGCTGACTGAGTGGCAATGCTGAGGTTGAGCCTCACAGCAGCACAGCAGGACAGGAGTGGAGCGTGAGGTTGTAAAGTAGCAGCCGCCACATTAACCACTCACTGACTTCATCACACAACACACAACCCCAGAGCAGAGCTATGTGGGACAGAGACAGAGGGAGATCATTTTAATATCGTTTATTTCCCTTTTCTTTATTATCTATTTCACTTGCTTTGGCAATGTAAACATATATTTCTCATGCCAATGAAGCCCTTAAATTGATATTGAAAGAGAGGGCGAGAGAGAGAGAGAGAGAGAGTCAGAGAGGCAGAGGGGGAGAGAGAGAGAGAGAGAGAGAGAGAGGCAGAGAGAAAGAGGCAGAAAGACAACGAGAAAGAGTCATCTGCTAATCTGACCAGACATTACCACCACCACAAACCAGCCTCTGTTTTCTCCTAAGCCCTAATCAAGATCCCTAACTAGGGTTGCACAATATTCAGAGGTGGAAATTTTCTGTGGGAATTAACGGGAATATTTGGGAATTAATGGAAACATATGCAAATTCATATTAATACCATTTAAATGTAGATGTTTTTTGCATTGCATACATTTACCAGATGGTATGGAGATAGAAACATAAACATTTTACCTTATCATTGTAACGGTATTCCTCCTCCTCTACAACCGAAGAGGAGGAGTAGTGATTGAACAAAGGCGCAGCGTTGTGAAATGACATATTTTAATTAAACAAGACGGAAAAAACACGAAACGAAAACACTTGAATAATTAACAAAATAACGAAACGAAAACGTAGACAGACCTGAACTATACGAACTTACATATAACACGAAGAACGCACGAACAGGGAAAATAGACTACACAAAAGGAACAATGTAAAAACAAACCGAACAGTCCCGTATGGTGCGACAAACACTGACACAGGAGACAACCACCCACCACGAACACTGTGAAACAACCTACCTTAATATGACTCTCAATTAGAGGAAACGCCAAACACCTGCCTCTAATTGAGAGCCATACCAGGCAACCCTTAAACCAACATAGAAACAGAAAACATAGAATGCCCACCCAAACTCACGTCCTGACCAACTAACACATACAACAAACTAACAGAAATAGGTCAGGAACGTGACATAACCCCCCCCCCCTTAAGGTGCGAACTCCGGGCGCACCAGCACAAAGTTTAGGGGAGGGTCTGGGTGGGCATCTGACCACGGTGGTGGCTCAGGCTCAGGACGAGGTCCCCACCCCACCATAGTCAATCCCAATTTGCTAATCCCCCTCAGAATGACCACCCCTCTCTTCCACCCACCTAATATAGGCAACACAAAATAAAGGAACAGCTCCGGGACAAGGTAGCTCAGGACATAGAGGTAGGTGAGAATAGAGAGGTAGATAGAGAGGTAGCTCAGGATAGAGAGGTAGCTCAGGATAGAGGGGCAACTCCGGACTGAAAGGCAGCTCCGGACAGAGAGACAGCTCTGGACTGAGGGGCAGTTCTGGATTAATGGCCGCTCTGGGCTGAGGGGCAGCTCATGACTGGCTGACGGCTCTGGACGCTCATGGCTGGCTGACGGCTCTGGACGCTCATGGCTGGCTGACAGCTCTGGACGCTCATGGCTGGCTGACGTCTCTGGACGCTCATGGCTGGCTGACGGCTCTGGACGCTCATGGCTGGCTGACGGCTCTGGCAGATCCTGTCTGGCTGGCGGCTCTGGCAGATCCTGTCTGGTTGGCGGCTCTGGCAGATCCTGTCTGGTTGGCGGCTCTGGCAGATCCTGTCTGGTTGGCGGCTCTGGCAGATCCTGTCTGGTTGGCGGCTCTGGCAGATCCTGTCTGGTTGGCGGCTCTGGCAGATCCTGTCTGGTTGGCGGCTCTGGCAGATCCTGTCTGGTTGGCGGCTCTGGCAGATCCTGACTGACGAATGGCTCTAGCGGCTCCTGACTGACTAACGGCTCTGACGGCTCGGGACAGACGGGCGGCTCTAATGGCTCGGGACAGACGGATGGCTCAGACGGCGCTGGGGAGACGGATGGCTCAGACGGCGCTGGGGAGACGGATGGCTCAGACGGCGCTGGGGAGACGGATGGCTCAGACGGCGCTGGGGAGACGGATGGCTCAGACGGCGCTGAGGAGACGGATGGCTCAGATGGCGCTGAGGAGACGGATGGCTCAGACTGATCCTGTCTAGCGGAAGGCTTTGGCTGCTCCTGTCTGGCGGAAGGCTCTAGCGGCTCCAGTCTGGCAGAAGGCTCTGTAGGCTCATGGCAGACGGGCGGCTTTGAAGGCTCAATACAGACGAGCAGTTCATGCGGCGCTTGGCAGACGGACAGTTCAGGCGCCGTTGGGCAGTTGGCAGACTCTGGCCGGCTGAGACGCACTGTAGGCCTGGTGCGTGGTGCCGGAACTGGAGGCACCAGACTGGAGACACGCACTTCAAGCCTAGTGCGGGGAGCAGGGACAGGGCACACTGGACTCTCAAAGCGTACTATTTGCCTGGTGCGTGGTACCGGCACTGGTGGCACCGGGCTGAGTGCACGCACATCAGGACGAGTACGGGGAGAAGGAACAGTGTGTACAGGGCTCTGGAGACGCACAGGTGGCTTAGTGCGTGGTGCCGGAACTGGAGGCACTGGGCTGGAGACACGCACCATAGGGAGAGTGCGTGCAGGAGGAACAGGGCTCTTAAAACGCACTGGAAGCCTGGTGCGTGGTGTAGGCACTGGTGGTACTGGGCTGGGGCGGGAGGTAGTGCCGGAAATACCGGACCGTGAAGGCGTACTGGCTCCCTTGAACACTGAGCCTGCCCAACCTTACATGGCTGAATGCTCCCCATCGCCCGACCAGTGCGGGGAGGTGGAATAACCCGCACCGGGCTATGTAGACGAACCGGGGACACCATGTGAAAGGCTGGTGCCATGTAAGCCGGCCCAAGGAGACGTACTGGTGGCCAGATATGTAGAGCCGGCTTCATGGCACTTGGCTCAATGCTCAATCTAGCCCTACCAGTGCGGGGAGGTGGAATAACCCGCACTGGGCTATGCACACGTACAGGAGACACCGTGCGCTCTACTGCGTAACACGGTGTCTGCCCGTACTCCCGCTCTCCACGGTTAGCCTGGGAAGTGGGCGCAGGTCTCCTACCTGCCCTTGGCCCACTACCTCTTAGCCCACCCCCCCCCAAGACATTTTTGGGTAGTACTCACGGGCTTTTCGGGCTTCCGTGCTAGACGCGTCCCCTCATAACGCCGGTTCCCTTCTCCGGTTGCCTCTGCTCTCCTCAGTGCCTCCAGCTGTTCCCATGGGAGGCGATCCCTTCCAGCCAGGATCTCCTCCCATGTGTAGCAACCTTTACCGTCCAAAACATCCTCCCATGTCCATTCCTCCTTCTTGCGCTGTCCCTTCCTCCCGTTACACCGCTGCTTGGTTCTGGTTATTTGGTGGGTGGTTCTGTAAAGGTATTCCTCCTCCTCTACAACCGAAGAGGAGGAGTAGTGATTGAACCAAGGCGCAGCGTTGTGAAATGACATATTTTAATTAAACAAGACGGAAAAAAAACGAAACGATAACACTTGAATAATTAACAAAATAACGAAACGAAAACATAGACAGACCTGAACTATACGAACTTACATATAACACGAAGAACGCACAAACAGGGAAAATAGACTACACAAAAGGAACGATGTAAAAACAAACCGAACAGTCCTGTATGGTGCAACAAACACTGACACAGGAGACAACCATCCACCACGAACACTGTGAAACAACCTACCTTAATATGACTCTCAATTAGAGGAAACGCCAAACACCTGCCTCTAATTGAGAGCCATACCAGGCAACCCTTAAACCAACATAGAAACAGAAAACATAGAATGCCCACCCAAACTCACGTCCTGACCAACTAACACATACAACAAACTAACAGAAATAGGTCAGGAACGTGACAATCATAAGTAGACATAATTGCAAATGATTAAATCCTTCCAATAGAAATAAAATTTTAAAAAATTGTTACAAATTGATCTTTAATTAAATGAGTTGACTCGTCACATGGGATGATTTCACTGAACAACAAAAGAAAGGGAATATTGAATGATCCCCAATGATCCATCGCATCTCCCAAAAACGTTTTCAACATACATCTGTAAAATGTGTCTAGAAACTTAAGCTTTGGTTGTCTTCCTCTCAGGTTTCCATGTCTTCTCCCTGGTAGAGGTCAACCGATTATGATTTTTCAACGCTGATACCGATTATTGGAGGACCAAAAAAAGTTGATACTGATTAATTGGCCAATTTTTATATATATGTCACACCCTGACCATAGTAAGCTGTTTATTCTCTGTGTTGGTTGGGGCGTGATAGTGACTTGGGTGGGTCATCTAGGTGTTTTGTATTTCTATGGTGGCCTGATATGGTTCCCAATCAGAGGCAGCTGTTTATCGTTGTCTCTGATTGGGGATCATATTTAGGTAGCCATTCCCCATTTTTATTCGTGGGATCTTGTCTATGTTTAGTTGCCTGTCAGCGCTAGTTGTTTAGCTTCACGTTTCATTGATTTTTGTTGTTTTTGTCCGGTGTTCATTTGTTAAAAGGAATATGTACGACTACCATGCTGCACCTTGGTCCATTCCTTACGATGATCGTGACAATATATACAGTACGTAATAATGACAATTACAACAATACTGAATGAACAATGAACAATTTTATTTTAACTTAATATAATACATAAATAAAATCAATTTAGTCTCAAGTAAATAATGAAACATGTTCAATTTGGTTTAAATAATGCAAAAACACAGTGTTGGAGAAGAAAATAAAAGTACAATATGCGCCATGTAAAAAAGCTAACGTTTAAGTTCCTTGCTCAGAACATGAGAACATATGAAAGCTGGTGGTTCCTTTTAACATGATTCTTCAATATTCCCAGTTAAGAAGTTAAGACATTTTAGGTTGTCATTATTATAGGAATTATGATGCGCCGACTATTTCGCTCTATACCATTTGCATTTCATATACCTTTGACTATTGGATGTTTTTATAGGCACTTTAGTATTTAGTACTCTACTCAACAAATTGGATGCAGTCTATCACAGTGCCATCCGTTTTGTTACCAAAGCCCCATATACTACCCACCACTGCGACCTGTACGCTCTCGTTGGTTGGCCCTCACTTCATACTCGTCGCCAAACCCACTGGCTCCAGGCCACCTATAAGTCTTTGCTAGGTAAAGCCCCGCCTTATCTCAGCTCACTGGTCACCATAGCAGCACCCACTCGTAGCACGCGCTCCAGTGGGTATACCTCACTAGTCACCCCCAAAGCCAATTCCTCCTTTGGCCGCCTTCCCTTCCAGTTCTCTACTGCCAATGACTGGAACGAACTGCAAAAATCACTGAAGCTGGAGACTCATATCTCCCTCACTAGCTTTAAGCACCAGCTGTCAGAGCAGCTCACAGATCACTGCACCTGTACATAGCCCATCTGTAAACAGCCCATCTATCTACCTCATCCCCATACTGTATTTATTTATGTATCTTGCTCCTTTGCACCCCAGTATCTCTACTTGCACATTCATCTTCTGCACATCTATCATTCCAGTGTTTAATTGCTATATTGTAATTACTTCGCCACCATGGCCTATTTATTGCCTTAACTCCCTTATCTTAACTCATTTGCAATCACTGTATATAGACTTTTTGTTTTCTGTTTTCTACTGTATTATTGACTGTATGTCTTGTTTATTCCATGTGTAACTGTGTTGTTGTATGTGTCGAATTGCTATGCTTTATCTTGGCCAGGTCGCAGTTGCAAATGAGAACTTGTTGAACTAGCCTACCTGGTTAAATAAAGGTGTAATACATTTATTTTTTAATTGCCAGCCTAATCTCGAGAGTTGATAGATTAAATAACTATTTTGTAAGATAAATGCTTTAAAATGAAACATGTATGGAAACAGGTGAATTAACACTCCTCAGTTAGCAGGGTCAAGCAAGCTAAAACCCACATGGTAGTGTTACGAATCCCGCCGAGGATGGTGCCTCTTCCCGTTCGGGCGGCGCTCGGCGGTCGTCGTCTCCGGTCTACTAGCTGCCACCGATCCCCTTTTCTGTTTTCCTTTGAGTGTGTCTAATTTGTTTCACCTGTTGTGTGTTTAGGTTAGGGGTTATTTAAACCCAGTTTGCCCGCTGTCTTTTGTGCGGGCTTGTTTTTCTGTTACGTGTTGGTGGTGTTTCAGGAGTGGATTTATATGTACATTTTCTCTTGGACAATATTCTTTACGCGCCCTGTGTTTTGTGTGGCGTCACCGTATTATATGTTATTTCTAGAAGGAAATAAACATCCACTTGTCAAGGATATTCCTTTTCTCTGCACCTGACTCTTTTATTCCACCACTGGAATTGTTACAGAAGCCCGCACCTAAAATAATGGAGTCAGCAGAAGCAGCAACCACCCCTCTTCCATCGATGGAGGAGCGTGTCCTTCATCACACCTCCGTTCTCCATCGGATAGGGTCGGCGATGGACATGATGATGGAGAGGATGGAACGATGGGAGAGGAGTGGTATCCCGACATCTACGCCAGCTCCTTCCCAGACGGCGCAACCTTCCCCATCAACATCGGCATCTGGGTCAGGCGCATTGCGTCTCGCGCTCCCAAGGGAGTACGACGGAGCGGTGGCTGGGTGCCAGGGGTTTTTGCTCCAGTTGGAGCTCTACTTGGCCACCGTTCATCCGACTCCCTCTGGAGAGGAGAGTGTTAGCCTCCTCATCTCCTGTCTGACGGGTAGAGCCCTGGAATGGGCAAATGCGGTCTGGAACGGCCCAGACTCGGTTCGAGACCACTACCCAGAGTTCACCCGCCGCTTTCGGGCCGTATTTGACCACCCTCAGGAGGGCCGAGCGGTGGGTGAGCGACTGTTCCACCTCAGACAGGAGACGAGGAGTGCGCAAGACTTCGCTTTGGAGTTCCGGACCTTGGCTGCTGGTGCGGGGTGGAATGACAGGGCCCTGATGGACCATTATCGATGTAGCCTTCGGGAGGACGTCCGTCGGGAGCTAGCTTGTCGAGACACTACACTCTCTCTCGATGAGTTAATTGACATGTCTATACGACTGGACAACCTGCTAGCTGCCCGCGGGCGTTCAGAGGGGGTCCTGTCAGTTCCACCTCCCAGCCCTCCCGCTCCAACTCCGATGGAGTTGGGAGGGGCTGCATCTAGGGGGGCCGGAGGAGGTGGCTTCTCTTGCACCTATTGTGGCAGGAGAGGACACACTTCAGACCGGTGTTGGAGAGGCGCCTCTGGGAGTAGAGATGGCAGGCGGAATACTTCTCGGTCACCCCAGGTGAGTAGGCACAAGACTCACCCAGAGCTTCCTGTCGGTCACATGTTTTTGGTTATTTTTTTCCCTGCGTTTTTCCCTTCTCTCCAGCATAAGGCGCTAGTAGACTCAGGCGCAGCTGGGAGTTTTATGGATCGCGGTCTAGCCCGTAAGTTGGGTATTCCGTTGGTACAGATAGACCCTCCTTTCCCTGTGCACTCCTTAGATAGCCGACCGCTAGGTTCAGGGCTGATCAGGGAGGCCACGATTCCGCTGGACATGGTAACGCAGGGGAATCATAGGGAGCAGATTAGTTTCTACCTTATTGATTCACCTGGGTTTCCGGTGGTGTTGGGGGTTCCTTGGCTAGCCATTCACAATCCCCTCATTTCCTGGAGACAGGGAGCTCTTCAGGGGTGGTCAGAGGAGTGTTCAGGTAGGTGTGTGGGAGTTTCCATCGGTGCCACCTCGGTGGAGAGTCCAGACCAGGTTTCCACTGTGCGCATTCCCCAAGAATATGTCGATTTGGCAATCGCTTTTAGTAAGAAGAAAGCGACCAAATTTCCACCTCATCGACGGTGGGATTGCGTGATAAACCTCCAGGAGAACGCTGCACTTCCCAGGAGTCATGTGTATCCCTTGTCACAGGAGGAGACGTTGGCTATGGAGACATATGTCACGGAAGCTCTGAGACAGGGGTTCATTCGGCCCTCCATGTCACCCGTCTCCTCGAGTTTCTTTTTTGTGAGAAAGAAGGAGGGAGGTCTGGGTCCGTGCATTGATTATCGAGGTCTAAATTCAATCACAGTGGGATTTAGTTATCCGCTACCTCTCATCGCTACGGCGGTGGAATCATTCCACGGAGCACGTTTCTTCACAAAACTGGATCTCAGTATAATCTGGTGCGTATTCGGGAGGGAGACGAGTGGAAAACAGCGTTTAGTACCACATCAGGCCACTATGAGTACCTCGTCATGCCGTATGGGTTAAAGAATGCTCCAGCCGTTTTCCAATCCTTTGTAGATGAGATTCTCAGGGACATGCACGGGCAGGGTGTGGTAGTGTATATTGATGACATCTTGATCTATTCTGCTACACGCGCCGCGCATGTTTCCCTGGTGCGCAGGGTCCTTGGGAGGCTGCTGGAGCATGACCTATACGTCAAGGCTGAGAAATGTGTGTTCTCCAAACAAGCCGTTTCCTTCTTGGGTTATCGCATTTCCACCTCAGGGGTGGTGATGGAGAGTGATCGCGTTAACGCTGTGCGTAATTGGCCGACTCCAACCACGGTAAAGGAGGTGCAGCGGTTTTTAGGGTTTGCCAATTACTACCGGAGGTTTACCCGCGGTTTTGGCCAGGTGGCGGCACCCATTACCTCACTGCTAAAGGGAGGGCCGGTGCGTCTACAGTGGTCAGCCGAGGCAGAGGGAGCTTTCAACCAGTTGAAGGCGCGGTTTACTGAGGCTACCGTGTTGGCGCATCCGGACCCTTCATTAGCGTTCATAGTGGAGGTGGATGCGTCCGAGGCTGGTGTTGGAGCCGTGCTATCACAGCGCTCGGGTACGCCACCGAAGCTCCGTCCCTGTGCTTTCTTTTCTAAGAAGCTGGGTCCGGCAGAGCGGAACTATGATGTGGGGGACAGGGAGCTACTAGCTATGGTAAAAGCCCTGAAGGTGTGGAGACACTGGCTTGAGGGGGCTAAGTACCCTTTTCTCATCTGGACTGACCATCGCAATCTGGAGTATATCCGAGAGGCAAGGAGACTGAATCCGCGTCAGGCGAGGTGGGCCATGTTCTTTACTCGTTTTAGATTTACGATCTCTTACCGACCAGGTTCCCTCAACACTAAGGCCGACGCGCTGTCTCGTCTCTATGACACGGATGACCGGTCCATCGATCCGACTCCCATCCTTCCCGCCTCTTGTCTGGTGGCTCCGGTGGTATGGGAGGTGGACGCGGACATCGAGCGGGCGTTGAGGGTAGAACCTGCGCCGTCCCAGTGTCCGACTGGCCGTAGGTATGTACCGCTTGATGTCCGTGATCGATTGATTCGGTGGGCTCACACACTACCTGCTTCGGGTCATCCGGGGGTGGAGAGGACAGTGCGTGGTCTTAGAGGGAAATACTGGTGGCCCACCTTGGCTAAGGACGTGAGACTCTATGTCTCCTACTGCTCGGTATGCGCTCAGAGTAAGGCTCCCAGGCACCTACCGAGGGGGAAGTTACAACCCCTTCCGGTTCCACAACGGCCATGGTCTCATCTATCGGTAGATTTTTTGACGGATCTTCCTCCATCTCAGGGGAACACTACTATTTTGGTCGTTGTGGATCGGTTCTCTAAGTCCTGTCGTCTCCTCCCATTGCCTGGTCTCCCTACGGCCCTACAGACTGCGGAGGCTCTATTTACCCACGTCTTCCGGCATTACGGGGTGCCGGAGGATATCGTATCTGATCGAGGTCCCCAGTTCACGTCCAGGGTATGGAGGGCGTTTATGGAGCGTCTGGGGGTCTCGGTCAGCCTCACCTCTGGGTATCACCCTGAAAGTAATGGGCAGGTGGAAAGAGTGAACCAGGAGGTGGGTAGGTTTCTGAGGTCGTACTGCCAGGACCGGCCAGGAGAATGGGCGAGGTACGTCCCGTGGGCGGAGTTGGCCCAGAACTCACTCCGCCACTCATCAACGAACATGTCGCCCTTCGAGTGTGTACTGGGGTACCAGCCGGTTCTGGCTCCGTGGCATCAGAGCCAGACTGAAGCTCCTGCGGTGGAGGAGTGGGTACAGCGCTCTAGAGAGACCTGGCGAGCGGTCCAGGACTCTCTTAAGCAGGCCAGTGAACGGCAGAAGAGGAGCGCTGACCGCCACCGCAGTGAGGCCCCTGTGTTCGCACCAGGGGACAGGGTCTGGCTCTCGGCCCGAAACCTACCCCTCCGCCTGCCCTGCCGGAAGCTGGGGCCGCAGTGTGTGGGGCCATTTAAAGTCCTGAGGAGGATAAACGAGGTGTGTTATAGGTTACAACTTCCATCTTATTATCGTATTAACCCCTCGTTTCATGTGTCTCTCCTCAGGCCGGTGGTAGCTGGTCCTCTGCAGGAAGGTGAGGTACCGGAGGTCCCTCCTCCCCCTCTTGACATCGAGGGGTCCCCGGCGTATAGGATACGAGCCATTCTGGACTCAAGACGCCGGGTGAGGGGCCTGCAGTACCTCGTGGACTGAGAGGGGTACGGTCCGGAGGAGAGATGCTGGGTACCGGTGGGGGACATTTTGGATCCGTCCCTCTTGAGGGATTTTCACCGCCTCCATCCGGAGCGCCCTGCTCCTCGCCCTCCGGGTGCGGGAGCCGCGCGTCGGGAGGGGGGTACTGTTACGAATCCCGCCGAGGATGGTGCCTCTTTCCGTTCGGGCGGCGCTCGGCGGTCGTCGTCTCCGGTCTACTAGCTGCCACCGATCCCCTTTTCTGTTTTCCTTTGAGTGTGTCTAATTTGTTTCACCTGTTGTGTGTTTAGGTTAGGGGTTATTTAAACCCAGTTTGCCCGCTGTCTTTTGTGCGGGCTTGTTTTTCTGTTACGTGTTGGTGGTGTTTCAGGAGTGGATTTATATGTACATTTTCTCTTGGACAATATTCTTTACGCGCCCTGTGTTTTGTGTGGCGTCGCCGTATTATATGTTATTTCTAGAAGGAAATAAACATCCACTTGTCAAGGATATTCCTGCTCTCTGCACCTGACTCTTTTATTCCACCACTGGAATTGTTACAGGTAGCAAAAACTAACAAGCAGAAATTGTTAAAAAGTTAGAAATTATTTTAACACACTTTGCTGTAGCTACTATTTACTACTTAACAAAAAATAATGTATGTGATATAAAATATATTCACCCGACCCAGTATTGTAATCAAAACCAGAAAGCAATTAGTCCTTGGCTCAGACAGTGTAATAGTGTGGGCTCAATAGCATCTCATTAGTGTGCAAGATCTTGAGAATCAGCTGTACATGTGATGGAAGAATGCACTGTGCATGCAGAGGGTTGCAATTCCATTGAATTGGGGATAGTTTAACCAAAATATGCACAAGACCTAGAATTGCCTTATGTGTATCCCACAAAAAAGGTTTACTGTTTTTTTTTAATGAATTTAAGCGAAATTCCCCAAATTCCCGGGCTGAACTTCCCATGGAAAATATCCCGACCCTTTGCAACCCTGTCGCTGACTATCTAGTGCCTGGTGCACAACAACCATTTAGACTCCATTCCTCGGTTGTTGCAATCTTCCATCCACCTGCAGCTTAATATGACACCATCACATATTAATGCTGTGTTTCTCTGGCTGATATGGAACCCATTTCAATAATTCATCTAAAGTGCGGCCTGGGTTGGCCGTGGAGGACCAAGAGAGGAGTCTGTTGCTGAGCGGCGTGCCGCCTGACGACCGGCTCTAAAATTACGAACTCAAGATCATTTGGCCCCAGTCTTTTTCCTCTCTCTGTGTGTGTCACTTTTATTACTTCTATGATGGAGCATCAATATCAGCATCAGCTTGGTTAAACAAATTACTAATGCCTGCCTGCCTCCCTCCCTCCCTCCCCTCCTTCTCTCCCTCCCTCCTTCACTCCCTTCTTTGAGTTTAAACATTCCTTCCCTTTGCTAATCCCATTACCCATGAGTCATGGTGGCTGATATCACAAGGCTGCCCACCCTCACCCGCCACCCCTGGGATGGGGGCAGACCACACACACCTTTCTGCCCACCCTCTCCTGCCCACACCATTTGTCCACGCCACAGAGTGACTCAGGGTGCGTCCCAAAAGGCACTCTATTTCCTATATAGTTCACTACTTTTGACCATGGCCCATAGGCCCCTGCCCAAAAGTCCTGCACTATGTAGGGAAGACGGTTCCATTTGGGATGCAGCCACAGAGACGGCCCAGGGAGCTAAATCAAATTGCCTGGCATTAATAATGTCCCCAGTAACATCCCGGCTTGGAGAAGGGAACATGACAATACAATCATAATCTCTCTCTCTCTCTCTCTCTCTCTCTCTCTCTCTCTCTCTCTCTCTCTCTCTCTCTCTCTCTCTCTCTCTCTCTCTCTCTCTCTCTCTCTAGGTCTCTCTCTATCTCTCTCTCTCTCTCTCTCTCTCTCTCTCTCTCTCTCTCTCTCTCTCTCTCTCTCTCTCTCTCTCTCTCTCTCTCTCTCTCTCTCTCTCTCAATTTCAATTTAAGTGGCTTTATTTGCACGTGAAACATGTCTACATCGCCAAGCGAGTGAAATAGATAATAAACAAAAGTGAAATAAACAATAAAAAATGAACAGTAAACATTACACTCACAAAAGTTCAAAAAGAATAAAGACATTTCAAATGTCATATTTTGTCTATTTACAGTGTTGTCAAATCAAATCTTATCAAATTTTATTGGTCACATACACATGGGTAGCAGATGTTAATACGAGTGTAGCGAAATGCTTCTGCTTCTAGTTCCGACAGTGCAGTAATATCTAACAAGTAATCTAACAAATTCACAACGACTACCTTATACACACAAAGGTAAAGGGATGGAATAAGAATATGTACATATAAATATATGGATGAGCGATGGCCATGTGGCATAGGCAAGATGCAGTAGATGGTATAGAATACAGTATACACATATGAGATGAGTAATGTAGGATATTTAAACATTATTAAAGTGGCGTTATTTAAAGTGACTAGTGATACCTTTATTAAATCCATTTATTAAAGTGGTAAGTCAAGTCAAGGCCTCTGCGTGGAGACACAGTACTGTAGCTTAAACATGGGTTCAAATAGTATTTGAAACCTTTCAAATAGTTTTAGCGTTTTATGTAGCGTTCCAGATGTGTGGCGTTTCATGTTTGGGGGCTCTTGCATTGTTGCATTACGCCAGTCAATCTCAATCAAACACAGATTAAGTATTTTAAATTATTTCTAACCCAAGACTGCAGCAGTTTACTTCCTAAAGCGAAAGCCTCTTATTCTTGGTTGGTAATTAGAGTGTGATGGCTATTAGGAAAACTTTCTAACAGTGCTAAGAGGGACAGCCAGTGTGATTAAACAGTAATTTACTGGAGTGAAGCTCAATTACTCCTAGAAAGTGGGTGGTGTTATTCACTGGTAGTAATGGTGTTCTGTAGATTAGAAAGTGGGTGGGGATATTCACTGGCAGTAATGGTGTTCTGTAGATTAGAAAGTGGGTGGTGTTATTCACTGGCAGTAATGGTGTTCTGTAGATTAGAAAGTGGGTGGTGTTATTCACTGGCAGTAATGGTGTTCTGTAGATTAGAAAGTGGGTGGTGTTATTCACTGGCAGTAGTGGTATTCTGTAGATTAGAAAGTGGGTGGTGATATTCACTGGCAGTAATGGTGTTCTGTAGATTAGAAAGTGGGTGGTGTTATTCACTGGCAGTAATGGTGTTCTGTAGATTAGAAAGTGGGTGGTGTTATTCACTGGCAGTAATGGTGTTCTGTAGATTAGAAAGTGGGTGGTGTTATTCACTGACAGTAATGGTGTTCTGTAGATTAGAAAGTGGGTGGTGTTATTCACTGGCAGTAGTGGTATTCTGTAGATTAGAAAGTGGGTGGTGATATTCACTGGCAGTAATGGTGTTCTGTAGATTAGAAAGTGGGTGGTGTTATTCACTGGCAGTAATGGTGTTCTGTAGATTAGAAAGTGGGTGGTGTTATTCACTGGCAGTAATGGTGTTCTGTAGATTAGAAAGTGGGTTGTCATATTCACTGGCAGTAATGGTGTTCCGTAGATTAAAAGGTGGGTGGTGATATTCACTGGCAGTAATGGTGTTCTGTAGATTAGAAAGTGGGTGGTGTTATTCACTGACAGTAATGGTGTTCTGTAGATTAGAAAGTATGTGGTGTTATTCACTGGCAGTAATGGTGTTCTGTAGATTAGAAAGTGGATGGTGATATTCACTGGCAGTAATGGTGTTCTGTAGATTAGTAAGTGGGTGGGGATATTCACTGGCAGTAATGGTGTTCTGTAGATTAGAAAGTGGGTGGTGTTATTCACTGGCAGTAATGGTGTTCTGTAGATTAGAAAGTGGGTGGTGATATTCACTGGCAGTAATGGTATTCTGTAGATTAGAAAGTGGGTGGTGATATTCACTGGCAGTAATGGTATTCTGTAGATTAGAAAGTGGGTGGTGTTATTCACTGGCAGTAGTAGTGTTCTGTAGATTAGAAAGTGGGTGGTGATATTCACTGGCAGTAATGGTATTCTGTAGATTTGAAAGTGGGTGGTGATATTCACTGGCAGTAGTTGTGTTCTGTAGATTAGAAAGTGGGTGGTGATATTCACTGGCAGTAATGGTATTCTGTAGATTAGAAAGTGGGTGGTGATATTCACTGGCAGTAATGGTATTCTGTAGATTTGAAAGTGGGTGGTGATATTCACTGGCAGTAATGGTGTTCTGTAGATTAGAAAGTGGGTGGTGTTATTCACTGGCAGTAGTTGTGTTCTGTAGATTAGAAAGTGGGTGGTGATATTCACTGGCAGTAATGGTGTTCTGTAGATTAGAAAGTGGGTGGTGTTATTCACTGGCAGTAATGGTGTTCTGTAGATTAGAAAGTGGGTGGTGATATTCACTGGCAGTAATGGTGTTCTGTAGATTAGAAAGTGGGTGGTGTTATTCACTGGCAGTAATGGTGTTCTGTAGATTAGAAAGTGGGTGGTGATATTCACTGGCAGTAATGGTGTTCTGTAGATTAGAAAGTGGGTGGTGTTATTCACTGGCAGTAATGGTGTTCTGTAGATTAGAAAGTGGGTGGTGTTATTCACTGGCAGTAATGGTGTTCTGTAGATTAGAAAGTTGTTGGTGTTATGCACTGGCAGTAATGGTGTTCTGTAGATTAGAAAGTGGGTGGTGATATTCACTGACAGTAAGGGTGTTCTTTAGATTAGAAAGTGGGTGGGGATATTCACTGGCAGTAATGGTGTTCTGTAGATTAGAAAGTGGGTTGTCATATTCACTGGCAGTAATGGTGTTCCGTAGATTAAAAGGTGGGTGGTGATATTCACTGGCAGTAATGGTGTTCTGTAGATTAGAAAGTGGGTGGTGTTATTCACTGACAGTAATGGTGTTCTGTAGATTAGAAAGTATGTGGTGTTATTCACTGGCAGTAATGGTGTTCTGTAGATTAGAAAGTGGATGGTGATATTCACTGGCAGTAATGGTGTTCTGTAGATTAGTAAGTGGGTGGGGATATTCACTGGCAGTAATGGTATTCTGTAGATTAGAAAGTGGGTGGTGTTATTCACTGGCAGTAGTGGTGTTCTGTAGATTAGAAAGTGGGTGGTGATATTCACTGGCAGTAGTGGTATTCTGTAGATTAGAAAGTGGGTGGTGATATTCACTGGCAGTAATGGTGTTCTGTAGATTAGAGAGTGAGTGGTGTTATTCACTGGCAGTAATGGTGTTCTGTAGATTAGAAAGTGGGTGGTGTTATTTACTGGCAGTAATGGTGTTCTGTAGATTAGAAAGTGGGTGGTGTTATTCACTGACAGTAATGGTGTTCTGTAGATTAGAAAGTTGTTGGTGTTATTCAATGGCCGTAATGGTGTTCTGTAGATTAGAAAGTGGGTGGTGATATTCACTGACAGTAATGATGTTCTGTAGATTAGAAAGTGGGTGGTGATATTCACTGGCAGTAATGGTGTTCTGTAGATTAGAAAGTGGGTGGTGATATTCACTGGCAGTAATGGTGTTCTGTAGATTAGAGAGTGAGTGGTGTTATTCACTGGCAGTAATGGTGTTCTGTAGATTAGAAGGTGGGTGGTGTTATTTACTGGCAGTAATGGTGTTCTGTAGAATAGAAAGTGGGTGGTGTTATTCACTGACAGTAATGGTGTTCTGTAGATTAGAAAGTGGGTGTTGTTATTCACTGGCTGTAGTGGTGTTCTGTAGATTAGAAAGTGGGTGGTGTTATTCACCGGCAGTAATGGTGTTCTGTAGATTAGAAAGTGGGTGGTGATATTCACTGGCAGTAATGGTGTTCTGTAGATTAGAAAGTGGGTGGTGTTATTCACTGGCAGTAATTGTGTTCTGTAGATTAGAAAGTGGGTGGTGTTATTCACTGGCAGTAGTGGTGTTCTGTAGATTAGAAAGTGGGTGGTTATATTCACTGGCAGTAGTGGTATTCTGTAGATTAGAAGGTGGGTGGTGTTATTCACTGGCAGTAATGGTGTTCTGTAGATTAGAAAGTGGGTGGTGATATTCACTGGCAGTAATGGTTTTCTTTAGATTAGAAAGTGGGTGGGGATATTCACTGGCAGTAATGGTGTTCTGTAGATTAGAAAGTGGGTTGTCATATTCACTGGCAGTAATGGTGTTCCGTAGATTAGAAGGTGGGTGGTGATATTCACTGGCAGTAATGGTGTTCTGTAGATTAGAAAGTGGGTGGTGTTATTCACTGACAGTAATGGTGTTCTGTAGATTAGAAAGTATGTGGTGTTATTCACTGGCAGTAATGGTGTTCTGTAGATTAGAAAGTGGGTGGGGATATTCACTGGCAGTAATGGTGTTCTGTAGATTAGAAAGTGGGTGGGGATATTCACTGGCAGTAATGGTGTTCTGTAGATTAGAAAGTGGGTGGGGATATTCACTGGCAGTAATGGTGTTCTGTAGATTAGAAAGTGGGTGGTGTTATTCACTGGCTGTAATGGTGTTCTGTAGATTAGAAAGTGGGTGGTGTTATTCACTGGCAGTAGTGGTATTCTGTAGATTAGAAAGTGGGTGGTGATATTCACTGGCAGTAATGGTGTTCTGTAGATTAGAAAGTGGGTGGTGTTATTCACTGGCAGTAATGGTGTTCTGTAGATTAGAAAGTGGGTGGTGTTATTCACTGGCAGTAATGGTGTTCTGTAGATTAGAAAGTGGGTGGTGTTATTCACTGACAGTAATGGTGTTCTGTAGATTAGAAAGTGGGTGGTGTTATTCACTGGCAGTAGTGGTATTCTGTAGATTAGAAAGTGGGTGGTGATATTCACTGGCAGTAATGGTGTTCTGTAGATTAGAAAGTGGGTGGTGTTATTCACTGGCAGTAATGGTGTTCTGTAGATTAGAAAGTGGGTGGTGTTATTCACTGGCAGTAATGGTGTTCTGTAGATTAGAAAGTGGCTTGTCATATTCACTGGCAGTAATGGTGTTCCGTAGATTAAAAGGTGGGTGGTGATATTCACTGGCAGTAATGGTGTTCTGTAGATTAGAAAGTGGGTGGTGTTATTCACTGACAGTAATGGTGTTCTGTAGATTAGAAAGTATGTGGTGTTATTCACTGGCAGTAATGGTGTTCTGTAGATTAGAAAGTGGATGGTGATATTCACTGGCAGTAATGGTGTTCTGTAGATTAGTAAATGGGTGGGGATATTCACTGGCAGTAATGGTGTTCTGTAGATTAGAAAGTGGGTGGTGTTATTCACTGGCAGTAATGGTGTTCTGTAGATTAGAAAGTGGGTGGTGATATTCACTGGCAGTAATGGTATTCTGTAGATTAGAAAGTGGGTGGTGATATTCACTGGCAGTAATGGTGTTCTGTAGATTAGAAAGTGGGTGGTGTTATTCACTGGCAGTAGTTGTGTTCTGTAGATTAGAAAGTGGGTGGTGATATTCACTGGCAGTAATGGTGTTCTGTAGATTAGAAAGTGGGTGGTGTTATTCACTGGCAGTAATGGTGTTCTGTAGATTAGAAAGTGGGTGGTGATATTCACTGGCAGTAATGGTGTTCTGTAGATTAGAAAGTGGGTGGTGTTATTCACTGGCAGTAATGGTGTTCTGTAGATTAGAAAGTGGGTGGTGATATTCACTGGCAGTAATGGTGTTCTGTAGATTAGAAAGTGGGTGGTGTTATTCACTGGCAGTAATGGTGTTCTGTAGATTAGAAAGTGGGTGGTGTTATTCACTGACAGTAATGGTGTTCTGTAGATTAGAAAGTTGTTGGTGTTATGCACTGGCAGTAATGGTGTTCTGTAGATTAGAAAGTGGGTGGTGATATTCACTGACAGTAATGGTGTTCTTTAGATTAGAAAGTGGGTGGGGATATTCACTGGCAGTAATGGTGTTCTGTAGATTAGAAAGTGGGTTGTCATATTCACTGGCAGTAATGGTGTTCCGTAGATTAAAAGGTGGGTGGTGATATTCACTGGCAGTAATGGTGTTCTGTAGATTAGAAAGTGGGTGGTGTTATTCACTGACAGTAATGGTGTTCTGTAGATTAGAAAGTATGTGGTGTTATTCACTGGCAGTAATGGTGTTCTGTAGATTAGAAAGTGGATGGTGATATTCACTGGCAGTAATGGTGTTCTGTAGATTAGTAAGTGGGTGGGGATATTCACTGGCAGTAATGGTATTCTGTAGATTAGAAAGTGGGTGGTGTTATTCACTGGCAGTAGTGGTGTTCTGTAGATTAGAAAGTGGGTGGTGATATTCACTGGCAGTAGTGGTATTCTGTAGATTAGAAAGTGGGTGGTGATATTCACTGGCAGTAATGGTGTTCTGTAGATTAGAGAGTGAGTGGTGTTATTCACTGGCAGTAATGGTGTTCTGTAGATTAGAAAGTGGGTGGTGTTATTTACTGGCAGTAATGGTGTTCTGTAGATTAGAAAGTGGGTGGTGTTATTCACTGACAGTAATGGTGTTCTGTAGATTAGAAAGTTGTTGGTGTTATTCAATGGCCGTAATGGTGTTCTGTAGATTAGAAAGTGGGTGGTGATATTCACTGACAGTAATGATGTTCTGTAGATTAGAAAGTGGGTGGTGATATTCACTGGCAGTAATGGTGTTCTGTAGATTAGAAAGTGGGTGGTGATATTCACTGGCAGTAATGGTGTTCTGTAGATTAGAGAGTGAGTGGTGTTATTCACTGGCAGTAATGGTGTTCTGTAGATTAGAAGGTGGGTGGTGTTATTTACTGGCAGTAATGGTGTTCTGTAGATTAGAAAGTGGGTGGTGTTATTCACTGACAGTAATGGTGTTCTGTAGATTAGAAAGTGGGTGTTGTTATTCACTGGCTGTAGTGGTGTTCTGTAGATTAGAAAGTGGGTGGTGTTATTCACCGGCAGTAATGGTGTTCTGTAGATTAGAAAGTGGGTGGTGATATTCACTGGCAGTAATGGTGTTCTGTAGATTAGAATGTGGGTGGTGTTATTCACTGGCAGTAATTGTGTTCTGTAGATTAGAAAGTGGGTGGTGTTATTCACTGGCAGTAGTGGTGTTCTGTAGATTAGAAAGTGGGTGGTTATATTAACTGGCAGTAGTGGTATTCTGTAGATTAGAAGGTGGGTGGTGTTATTCACTGGCAGTAATGGTGTTCTGTAGATTAGAAAGTGGGTGGTGATATTCACTGGCAGTAATGGTTTTCTTTAGATTAGAAAGTGGGTGGGGATATTCACTGGCAGTAATGGTGTTCTGTAGATTAGAAAGTGGGTTGTCATATTCACTGGCAGTAATGGTGTTCCGTAGATTAGAAGGTGGGTGGTGATATTCACTGGCAGTAATGGTGTTCTGTAGATTAGAAAGTGGGTGGTGTTATTCACTGACAGTAATGGTGTTCTGTAGATTAGAAAGTATGTGGTGTTATTCACTGGCAGTAATGGTGTTCTGTAGATTAGAAAGTGGATGGTGATATTCACTGGCAGTAATGGTGTTCTGTAGATTAGTAAGTGGGTGGGGATATTCACTGGCAGTAATGGTATTCTGTAGATTAGAAAGTGGGTGGTGTTATTCACTGGCAGTAGTGGTGTTCTGTAGATTAGAAAGTGGGTGGTGATATTCACTGGCAGTAGTGTTGTTCTGTAGATTAGAAAGTGGGTGGTGATATTCACTGGCAGTAGTGGTATTCTGTAGATTATAAAGTGGGTGGTGTTATTCACTGGCAGTAATGGTGTTCTGTAGATTAGAAAGTGGGTGGTGTTATTCACTGGCAGTAATGGTGTTCTGTAGATTAGAACGTGGGTGGTGTTATTCACTGGCAGTAATGGTGTTCTGTAGATTAGAAAGTGGGTGGTGTTATTCACTGACAGTAATGGTGTTCTGCAGATTAGAAGGTGGGTGGTGATATTCACTGGCAGTAATGGTGTTCTGAAGATTAGAAAGTGGGTGGTGATATTCACTGGCAGTAATGGTGTTCTGTAGATTAGAGAGTGAGTGGTGTTATTCACTGGCAGTAATGGTGTTCTGTAGATTAGAAAGTGGGTGGTGTTATTCACTGGCAGTAATGGTGTTCTGTAGATTAGAAAGTGGGTGGTGATATTCACTGGCAGTAATGGTGTTCTGTAGATTAGAAAGTGGGTGGGGATATTCACTGGCAGTAATGGTATTCTGTAGATTAGAAAGTGGGTGGTGTTATTCACTGGCAGTAGTAGTGTTCTGTAGATTAGAAAGTGGGTGGTGATATTCACTGGCAGTAGTGGTATTCTGTAGATTAGAAAGTGGGTGGTGTTATTTACTGGCAGTAATGGTGTTCTGTAGATTAGAAAGTGGGTGGTGTTATTCACTGGCAGTAATGGAGTTCTGTAGATTAGAAACTGGGTGGTGTTATTCACTGGCGGTAATGGTGTTCTGTAGATTAGAAAGTGGGTGGGGATATTCACTGGCAGTAACGGTGTTCTGAAGATTTGTCACGATCGTGTGGCGGATTAATGGACCAAAATGCAGCATTTGGAAAATATGCCATCTTCTTTTATTAAACACGAACGAAGATGAACACGACACAAAAACACTTTACAAACTAACAAAATAACAAAACGACCGTGAAGCTACAAACGTTGTGCACAAACATACAGGCTACTAACGTTCTTACATAGACAATTACCCACAACCAATGAGAGCCTATGGCTACCCTAAATAAGGCTCCCAATCAGAGACAACCGAAATCAGCTGTCTCTAATTGGGAACTCATTCGGGCAACCATAGACTCTCCTAGAATACTAACCACCATAGACAATACTAGACATCTACACTCAACACAAAACCATACACTACAACCATTAACCCCTTTACCAAATAAACACCCAAAACAACAAAACATAAACATTACCCATGTCACACCCTGACCTAACTACAATAATAAAGAAAACCAATAATACTAAGGCCAGGGTGTGACATAACCCCCCCCTTGAGGCGCGAACTCCGGGCGCACCATACACAGTCTAGGGGAGAGTCTGGGTGGGCTTCCTTCCACGGTGGCGGCTCCGGCTCTGGTCGCGGTCCCCTCGTCACCACAGTACCTAACCACCTCCTAGGCTTTCTCCAAACGACCCCCCTCCACATTAACCCCATTGCATTCAGGGGCAGTTCCAGACTAAGGGGCAGTACCAGGGTAAGAGGCAGTACCAGGGTCAGGGGCAGTACCAGGGTCAGGGGCAGTACTAGGGTCAGGGACAGTACCAGGGTAAGGGGCAGCACCAGGGTAAGGGGCAGCACCAGGGTAAGGGGCAGCACCAGGGGAAGGGGCAGCACCAGGGGAAGGGGCAGCACCAGGGGAAGGGGCAGCTCCGGACTGAGGAATGGCAGCTCCGGACTGAGGGACTGCAGCTCCGGACTGAGGGACTGCAGCTCCGGACTGAGGGACAGCCCATGGCTGGCTGACAGATCTGGCTGCTCATGGCTGGCTAACTGATCTGGCTGCTCATGGCTGGCTGACGGATCTGGCTGCTCATGGCTGGCTGACGGATCTGGCTGCTCATGGCTGGCTGACGGATCTGGCTGCTCATGGCTAGCTGACGGATCTGGCTGCTCATGGCTAGCTGACGGATCTGGCTGCTCATGGCTAGCTGACGGATCTGGCTGCTCATGGCTAGCTGACGGATCTGGCTGCTCATGGCTAGCTGACGGATCTGGCTGCTCATGGCTAGCTGACGGATCTGGCTGCTCATGGCTAGCTGACGGATCTGGCTGCTCATGGCTGGCTGACGGATCTGGCTGCTCATGGCTGGCTGACGGATCTGGCTGCTCATGGCTGGCTGACTGATCTGGCTGCTCCTGTCTGGTTGGCGGCTCTGGCAGATCCTGTCTGGTTGGCGGCTCTGGCAGATCCTGTCTGGTTGGCGGCTCTGGCAGATCCTGTCTGACGGACGGCTCTAGCGGCTCCTGTCTGGCTGGCGGCTCTAGCGGCTCCTGTCTGGCGGACGGCTCAGTGGGCTCATGGCAGACGGGCGGCTTTGCAGGCTCATTGCAGACGGATGGCTCAGATGGCGCTGGGGAGACGGATGGCTCAGATGGCGCTGGGGAGACGGATGGCTCAGATGGCGCTGGGGAGACGGATGGCTCAGATGGCGCTGGGGAGACGAGCAGTTCAGTCAATGCTGTGCAGACGGCAGACTCCTGCCGGCTGAGGCGCACTGTAGGCCTAGTGCGTGGGGCCGGAACTGGTGGCACCGGACTGGGGACACGCATCTCAGGGCTAGTGCGGGGAGCAGGAACAGGGCATACTGGACCCTGGGAGCGCACATTAGGCCTAGTGCGTGGGGCCGGAACTGGTGGTACCGGGCTGGGGACACGCATCTCAGGGCTAGTGCGGGGAGCAGGAACAGGGCATACTGGACCCTGGGGACGCACATTAAGCCTAGTGCGTGGGGCCGGAACTGGTGGTACCGGACTGGGGACACGCATCTCAGGGCTAATGCGGGGAGCAGCAACAGGGCACACTGGACTCTCAAGGCGTACTATAGGCCTTTTGCGTGGTACCGGTACTGGTGGTACCGGGCTGAGGACCCGCAGATCAGGGCGAGTACGGGGAGAAGGAACAGTGCGTACAGGACTCTGGAAACACACAGAGGGCTTGGTGCGTGGTGTAGGCACTGGTGGTAATGTGCTGGAGACACGCACCACAGGGCTAGTACGTGGAGGAACAACAGGGCTCTGGAAACACCCAGGAAGCTTGATGCGTGGTGTAGGCACTGGTGGTAATGGGCTGGAAACACGCACCTCAAAGCTAGTACGGGGAGCAGGAACAGTGCGTAAAGGGCTCTGGGGACGCACCTTAGACCTAGTGCTTGGTGCCGGAACTAATGGTACAGGGCTGGGGACATGCATCTCAGGATGAGTGCACAAAGTAGAAACAGGACACACTGGGTTGTGAAGGTGTACTGGAGACCTGGTGTGTATAGCCGGCATCAAATCTTCCGGAACTTTAACACGAGTTTCAGGCTGAGTACGAGGAACTGACACAGGTGGCATCGGACAGCTAACACGCTCCTCAGGGAAAATGCCATGCATACTCTGCCAAATCAACAGCTCTCTCTCTTCACTCTCCTCCAATTTCGTCAACAACTCTTCGAATGTCTCATAATCTCCCCTTCGTTCACTCTCCTCCAATCTGTCCAATAATTCCTCGACACACTCAGACTCACCCCTCAACTTCGCCGACTGCTCCAAGTGCCCCCCTCCAAAAAAAATTTTGTGCTGTCTCTTGGGCTTCCTCCCGTGTCGCCTTGCTGCCTCTATCCCTGCCTTGGGGCAGTGATATTCCCCTGGCTGTGACCAGGGTCCTCTCCCGTCTAGAATTTCCTCCCAACTCCAGAAATCCTTTGGTGGTAGGTCCTGTTGCCGCCTTCCATGCCGCTTGGTCCTATGGTGGGTAATTCTGTCACGATCGTGTGGCGGATTAATGGACCAAAATGCAGCATTTGGAAAATATGCCATCTTCTTTTATTAAACACGAACGAAGATGAACACGACACAAAAACACTTTACAAACTAACAAAATAACAAAACGACCGTGAAGCTACAAACGTTGTGCACAAACATACAGGCTACTAACGTTCTTACATAGACAATTACCCACAACCAATGAGAGCCTATGGCTACCCTAAATAAGGCTCCCAATCAGAGACAACCGAAATCAGCTGTCTCTAATTGGGAACTCATTCGGGCAACCATAGACTCTCCTAGAATACTAACCACCATAGACAATACTAGACATCTACACTCAACACAAAACCATACACTACAACCATTAACCCCTTTACCAAATAAACACCCAAAACAACAAAACATAAACATTACCCATGTCACACCCTGACCTAACTACAATAATAAAGAAAACCAATAATACTAAGGCCAGGGTGTGACAAGATTAGAAAGTGGGTGGTGATATTCACTGGCAGTAATGGTGTTCTGTAGATTAGAAAGTGGGTGGTGTTATTCACTGGCAGTAATGGTGTTCTGTAGATTAGAAAGTGGGTGGTGATATTCACTGGCAGTAATGGTGTTCTGTAGATTAGAAAGTGGGTGGTGTTATTCACTGGCAGTAATGGTGTTCTGTAGATTAGAAAGTGGGTGGTGTTATTCACTGACAGTAATGGTGTTCTGTAGATTAGAAAGTTGTTGGTGTTATGCACTGGCAGTAATGGTGTTCTGTAGATTAGAAAGTGGGTGGTGATATTCACTGACAGTAATGGTGTTCTGTAGATTAGAAAGTAGGTGGTGATATTCACTGGCAGTAATGGTGTTCTGTAGATTAGAGAGTGAGTGGTGTTATTCACTGGCAGTAATGGTGTTCTGTAGATTAGAAAGTGGGTGGTGTTATTTACTGGCAGTAATGGTGTTCTGTAGATTAGAAAGTGGGTGGTGTTATTCACTGACAGTAATGGTGTTCTGTAGATTAGAAAGTGGGTGGTGATATTCACTGACAGTAATGATGTTCTGTAGATTAGAAAGTGGGTGGTGATATTCACTGGCAGTAATGGTGTTCTGAAGATTAGAAAGTGGGTGGTGAGATTCACTGGCAGTAATGGTGTTCTGTAGATTAGAGAGTGAGTGGTGTTATTCACTGGCAGTAATGGTGTTCTGTAGATTAGAAGGAGGGTGGTGTTATTTACTGGCAGTAATGGTGTTCTGTAGATTAGAAAGTGGGTGGTGTTATTCACTGACAGTAATGGTGTTCTGTAGATTAGAAAGTGGGTGTTGTTATTCACTGGCAGTAGTGGTGTGCTGTAGATTAGAAAGTGGGTGGTGTTATTCACCGGCAGTAATGGTGTTCTGTAGATTAGAAAGTGGGTGGTGATATTCACTGGCAGTAATGGTGTTCTGTAGATTAGAAAGTGGGTGGTGTTATTCACTGGCAGTAATTGTGTTCTGTAGATTAGAAAGTGGGTGGTGTTATTCACTGGCAGTAGTGGTGTTCTGTAGATTAGAAAGTGGGTGGTTATATTCACTGGCAGTAGTGGTATTCTGTAGATTAGAAGGTGGGTGGTGTTATTCACTGGCAGTAATTGTGTTCTGTAGATTAGAAAGTGGGTGGTGTTATTCACTGGCAGTAGTGGTGTTCTGTAGATTAGAAAGTGGGTGGTTATATTCACTGGCAGTAGTGGTATTCTGTAGATTAGAAGGTGGGTGGTGTTATTCACTGGCAGTAATGGTGTTCTGTAGATTAGAAAGTGGGTGGTGATATTCACTGGCAGTAATGGTGTTCTTTAGATTAGAAAGTGGGTGGGGATATTCACTGGCAGTAATGGTATTCTGTAGATTAGAAAGTGGGTGGTGATATTCACTGGCAGTAATGGTGTTCTGTAGATTAGTAAGTGGGTGGGGATATTCACTGGCAGTAATGGTATTCTGTAGATTAGAAAGTGGGTGGTGTTATTCACTGGCAGTAGTGGTGTTCTGTAGATTAGAAAGTGGGTGGTGATATTCACTGGCAGTAGTGGTATTCTGTAGATTAGAAAGTGGGTGGTGATATTCACTGGCAGTAATGGTGTTCTGAAGATTAGAAAGTGGGTGGTGATATTCACTGGCAGTAATGGTGTTCTTTAGATTAGAAAGTGGGTGGGGATATTCACTGGCAGTAATGGTATTCTGTAGATTAGAAAGTGGGTGGTGATATTCACTGGCAATAATGGTGTTCTGTAGATTAGTAAGTGGGTGGGGATATTCACTGGCAGTAATGGTATTCTGTAGATTAGAAAGTGGGTGGTGTTATTCACTGGCAGTAGTGGTGTTCTGTAGATTAGAAAGTGGGTGGTGATATTCACTGGCAGTAGTGGTATTCTGTAGATTAGAAAGTGGGTGGTGATATTCACTGGCAGTAATGGTGTTCTGAAGATTAGAAAGTGGGTGGTGATATTCACTGGCAGTAATGGTGTTCCGTAGATTAGAAGGTGGGTGGTGATATTCACTGGCAGTAATGGTGTTCTGTAGATTAGAAAGTGGGTGGTGTTATGCACTGGCAGTAATGGTGTTCTGTAGATTAGAAAGTGGGTGGTGATATTCACTGACAGTAATGGTGTTCTGTAGATTAGAAAGTGGGTGGTGATATTCACTGGCAGTAATGGTGTTCTGTAGATTAGAGAGTGGGTGGTGATATTCACTGGCAGTAATGGTGTTCTGTAGATTAGAGAGTGAGTGGTGTTATTCACTGGCAGTAATGGTGTTCTGTAGATTAGAAAGTGGGTGGGGATATTCACTGGCAGTAATGGTATTCTGTAGATTAGAAAGTGGGTGGTGTTATTCACTGGCAGTAGTAGTGTTCTGTAGATTAGAAAGTGGGTGGTGATATTCACTGGCAGTAGTGGTATTCTGTAGATTAGAAAGTGGGTGGTGTTATTCACTGGCAGTAATGGTGTTCTGTAGATTAGAAAGTGGGTGGTGTTATTCACTGGCAGTAATGGTGTTCTGTAGATTAGAAAGTGGGTGGTGTTATTCACTGGCGGTAATGGTGTTCTGTAGATTAGAAAGTGGGTGGGGATATTCACTGGCAGTAACGGTGTTCTGAAGATTAGAAAGTGGGTGGTGATATTCACTGGCAGTAATTGTTTTCTGTAGATTAGAAAGTGGGTGGTGTTATTCACTGGCAGTAATGGTGTTCTGTAGATTAGAAAGTGGGTGGTGATATTCACTGGCAGTAATGGTGTTCTGTAGATTAGAAAGTGGGTGGTGTTATTCACTGGCAGTAATGGTGTTCTGTAGATTAGAAAGTGGGTGGTGTTATTCACTGACAGTAATGGTGTTCTTTAGATTAGAAAGTTGTTGGTGTTATTCACTGGCAGTAATGGTGTTCTGTAGATTAGAAAGTGGGTGGTGATATTCACTGACAGTAATGGTGTTCTGTAGATTAGAAAGTGGGTGGTGATATTCACTGACAGTAATGATGTTCTGTAGATTAGAAAGTGGGTGGTGATATTCACTGGCAGTAATGGTGTTCTGAAGATTAGAAAGTGGGTGGTGATATTCACTGGCAGTAATGGTGTTCTGTAGATTAGAGAGTGAGTGGTGTTATTCACTGGCAGTAATGGTGTTCTGTAGATTAGAAGGTGGGTGGTGTTATTCACTGGCAGTAATGGTGTTCTTTCGATTAGAAAGTGGTTGGGGATATTCACTGGCAGTAATGGTGTTCTGTAGATTAGAAAGTGGGTTGTCATATTCACTGGCAGTAATGGTGTTCCGTAGATTAGAAAGTGGGTGGTGTTATTCACTGACAGTAATGGTGTTCTGTAGATTAGAAAGTGGGTGGTGTTATTCACTGGCAGTAATGGTGTTCTGAAGATTAGAAAGTGGGTGGTGATATTCACTGGCAGTAATGGTGTTCTGTAGATTAGTAAGTGGGTGGGGATATTCACTGGCAGTAATGGTATTCTGTAGATTAGAAAGTGGGTGGTGTTATTCACTGACAGTAATGGTGTTCTGTAGATTAGAAAGTATGTGGTGTTATTCACTGGCAGTAATGGTGTTCTGTAGATTAGAACGTGGGTGGTGATATTCACTGGCAGTAATGGTGTTCTGTAGATTAGTAAGTGGGTGGGGATATTCACTGGCAGTAATGGTATTCTGTAGATTAGAAAGTGGGTGGTGTTATTCACTGGCAGTAGTGGTGTTCTGTAGATTAGAAAGTGGGTGGTGATATTCACTGGCACTAGTGGTATTCTGTAGATTAGAAAGTGGGTGGTGATATTCACTGGCAGTAATGGTGTTCTGAAGATTAGAAAGTGGGTGGTGATATTCACTGGCAGTAATGGTGTTCCTTAGATTAGAAGGTGGGTGGTGATATTCACTGGCAGTAATGGTGTTCTGTAGATTAGAAAGTGGGTGGTGTTATGCACTGGCAGTAATGGTGTTCTGTAGATTAGAAAGTGGGTGGTGATATTCACTGACAGTAATGGTGTTCTGTAGATTAGAAAGTGGGTGGAGATATTCACTGGCAGTAATGGTGTTCTGAAGATTAGAAAGTGGGTGGTGATATTCACTGGCAGTAATGGTGTTCTGTAGATTAGAGAGTGAGTGGTGTTATTCACTGACAGTAATGGTGTTCTGTAGATTAGAAAGTAGGTGGTGTTATTCACTGGCAGTAATGGTATTCTGTAGATTAGAAAGTGGGTGGTGTTATTCACTGGCAGTAGTGTTGTTCTGTAGATTAGAAAGTGGGTGGTGATATTCACTGGCAGTAGTGGTATTCTGTAGATTAGAAAGTGGGTGGTGTTATTCACTGGCAGTAATGGTGTTCTGTAGATTAGAAAGTGGGTGGTGTTATTCACTGGCAGTAATGGTGTTCTGTAGATTAGAACGTGGGTGGTGTTATTCACTGGCAGTAATGGTGTTCTGTAGATTAGAAAGTGGGTGGTGTTATTCACTGACAATAATGGTGTTCTGTAGATTAGAAGGTGGGTGGTGATATTCACTGGCAGTAATGGTGTTCTGAAGATTAGAAAGTGGGTGGTGATATTCACTGGCAGTAATGGTGTTCTGTAGATTAGAGAGTGAGTGGTGTTATTCACTGGCAGTAATGGTGTTCTGTAGATTAGAAAGTGGGTGGTGTTATTCACTGACAGTAATGGTGTTCTGTAGATTAGAAGGTGGGTGGTGATATTCACTGGCAGTAATGGTGTTCTGAAGATTAGAAAGTGGGTGGTGATATTCACTTTCAGTAATGGTGTTCTGTAGATTAGAGAGTGAGTGGTGTTATTCACTGGCAGTAATGGTGTTCTGTAGATTAGAAAGTGGGTGGTGATATTCACTGGCAGTAGTGGTATTCTGTAGATTAGAAAGTGGGTGGGGATATTCACTGGCAGTAATGGTATTCTGTAGATTAGAAAGTGGGTGGTGTTATTCACTGGCAGTAGTAGTGTTCTGTAGATTAGAAAGTGGGTGGTGATATTCACTGGCAGTAGTGGTATTCTGTAGATTAGAAAGTGGGTGGTGTTATTCACTGGCAGTAATGGTGTTCTGTAGATTAGAAAGTGGGTGGTGTTATTCGCTGGCAGTAATGGTGTTCTGTAGATTAGAAACTGGGTGGTGTTATTCACTGGCGGTAATGGTGTTCTGTAGATTAGAAAGTGGGTGGGGATATTCACTGGCAGTAATGGTATTCTGTAGATTAGAAAGTGGGTGGTGATATTCACTGGCAGTAATGGTGTTCTGTAGATTAGAAAGTGGGTGGTGTTATTCGCTGGCAGTAATGGTGTTCTGTAGATTAGAAACTGGGTGGTGTTATTCACTGGCGGTAATGGTGTTCTGTAGATTAGAAAGTGGGTGGTGTTATTCACTGGCGGTAATGGTGTTCTGTAGATTAGAAAGTGGGTTGTCATATTCACTGGCAGTAATGGTGTTCTGTAGATTAGAAAGTGGGTGGTGTTATTTACTGGCAGTAATGGTGTTCTGTAGATTAGAAAGTGGGTGGTGTTATTCACTGACAGTAATGGTGTTCTGTAGATTAGAAAGTTGTTGGTGTTATTCACTGGCCGTAATGGTGTTCTGTAGATTAGAAAGTGAGTGGTGATATTCACTGACAGTAATGATGTTCTGTAGATTAGAAAGTGGGTGGTGATATTCACTGGCAGTAATGGTGTTCTGAAGATTAGAAAGTGGGTGGTGATATTCACTGGCAGTAATGGTGTTCTGTAGATTAGAGAGTGAGTGGTGTTATTCACTGGCAGTAATGGTGTTCTGTAGATTAGAAGGTGGGTGGTGTTATTTACTGGCAGTAATGGTGTTCTGTAGATTAGAAAGTGGGTGGTGTTATTCACTGACAGTAATGGTGTTCTGTAGATTAGAAAGTAGGTGTTGTTATTCACTGGCAGTAGTGGTGTGCTGTAGATTAGAAAGTGGGTGGTGTTATTCACCGGCAGTAATGGTGTTCTGTAGATTAGAAAGTGGGTGGTGATATTCACTGGCAGTAATGGTGTTCTGTAGATTAGAAAGTGGGTTGTCATGTTCACTGGCAGTAATGGTGTTCCGTAGATTAGAAGGTGGGTTGTGATATTCACTGGCAGTAATGGTGTTCTGTAGATTAGAAAGTGGGTGGTGTTATTCACTGACAGTAATGGTGTTCTGTAGATTAGAAAGTATGTGGTGTTATTCACTGGCAGTAATGGTGTTCTGTAGATTAGAAAGTATGTGGTGTTATTCACTGGCAGTAATGGTGTTCTGTAGATTAGAAAGTGGGTGGTGATATTCACTGGCAGTAATGGTGTTCTGTAGATTAGTAAGTGGGTGGGGATATTCACTGGCAGTAATGGTATTCTGTAGACTAGAAAGTGGGTGGTGTTATTCACTGGCAGTAGTGGTGTT
Source organism: Salvelinus fontinalis (assembly GCF_029448725.1). Taxonomy (NCBI): domain Eukaryota; kingdom Metazoa; phylum Chordata; class Actinopteri; order Salmoniformes; family Salmonidae; genus Salvelinus; species Salvelinus fontinalis. Next base: position 80,422,333 of record NC_074668.1, read on the forward strand.
CTGTAGATTAGAAAGTGGGTGGTGGTATTCACTGGCAGTAGTGGTATTCTGTAGATTAGAAAGTGGGTGGTGATATTCACTGGCAGTAATGGTGTTCTGAAGATTAGAAAGTGGGTGGTGATATTCACTGGCAGTAATGGTGTTCCGTAGATTAGAAGGTGGGTGGTGATATTCAATGGCAGTAATGGTGTTCTGTAGATTAGAAAGTGGGTGGTGTTATGCACTGGCAGTAATGGTGTTCTGTAGATTAGAAAGTGGGTGGTGATATTCACTGACAGTAATGGTGTTCTGTAGATTAGAAAGTGGGTGGAGATATTCACTGGCAGTAATGGTGTTCTGAAGATTAGAAAGTGGGTGGTGATATTCACTGGCAGTAATGGTGTTCTGTAGATTAGAGAGTGAGTGGTGTTATTCACTGACAGTAATGGTGTTCTGTAGATTAGAAAGTAGGTGGTGTTATTCACTGGCAGTAATGGTGTTCTGTAGATTAGAAAGTGGGTGGTGATATTCACTGGCAGTAATGGTGTTCTGTAGATTAGTAAGTGGGTGGGGATATTCACTGGCAGTAATGGTATTCTGTAGATTAGAAAGTGGGTGGTGTTATTCACTGGCAGTAGTGTTGTTCTGTAGATTAGAAAGTGGGTGGTGATATTCACTGGCAGTAGTTGTATTCTGTAGATTAGAAAGTGGGTGGTGTTATTCACTGGCAGTAATGGTGTTCTGTAGATTAGAAAGTGGGTGGTGTTATTCACTGGCAGTAATGGTGTTCTGTAGATTAGAACGTGGGTGGTGTTATTCACTGGCAGTAATGGTGTTCTGTAGATTAGAAAGTGGGTGGTGTTATTCACTGACAATAATGGTGTTCTGTAGATTAGAAGGTGGGTGGTGATATTCACTGTCAGTAATGGTGTTCTGAAGATTAGAAAGTGGGTGGTGATATTCACTGGCAGTAATGGTGTTCTGTAGATTAGAGAGTGAGTGGTGTTATTCACTGGCAGTAATGGTGTTCTGTAGATTAGAAAGTGGGTGTTGTTATTCACTGGCAGTAGTTGTGTTCTGTAGATTAGAAAGTGGGTGGTGTTATTCACTGGCAGTAATGGTGTTCTGTAGATTAGAAAGTGGGTGGTGATATTCACTGGCAGTAATGGTGTTCTGTAGATTAGAAAGTGGGTGGTGTTATTCACTGGCAGTAATTGTGTTCTGTAGATTAGAAAGTGGGTGGTGTTATTCACTGGCAGTAATGGTGTTCTGAAGATTAGAAAGTGGGTGGTGATATTCACTGGCAGTAATTGTGTTCTGAAGATTAGAAAGTTGTTGGTGATATTCACTGGCAGTAATGGTGTTCTGTAGATTAGAGAGTGGGTGGTGTTATTTACTGGCAGTAATGGTGTTCTGTAGATTAGAAGGTGGGTGGGGATATTCACTGGCAGTAATGGTGTTCTGTAGATTAGAAAGTGGGTGGTGATATTCACTGGCAGTAATGGTGTTCTGTAGATTAGAAAGTGGGTGGTGTTATTCACTGGCAGTAATGGTGTTCTGTAGATTAGAAAGTGGGTGTTGTTATTCACTGGCAGTAGTGGTGTTCTGTAGATTAGAAAGTGGGTGGTGATATTCACTGGCTGTAGTGGTATTCTGTAGATTAGAAAGTGGGTGGTGATATTCACTGGCAGTAATGGTGTTCTGTAGATTAGAAAGTGGGTTGTCATATTCACTGGCAGTAATGGTGTTCCGTAGATTAGAAGGTGGGTGGTGATATTCACTGGCAGTAATGGTGTTCTGTAGATTAGAAAGTGGGTGGTGTTATTCAATGGCAGTAATGGTGTTCTGGTGATTAGAAAGTGGGTGGTGTTATGCACTGGCAGTAATGGTGTTCTGTAGATTAGAAAGTGGGTGGTGATATTCACTGACAGTAATGGTGTTCTGTAGATTAGAAAGTGGGTGGAGATATTCACTGGCAGTAATGGTGTTCTGAAGATTAGAACGTGGGTGGTGATATTCACTGGCAGTAATGGTGTTCTGTAGATTAGAGAGTGAGTGGTGTTATTCACTGACAGTAATGGTGTTCTGTAGATTAGAAAGTAGGTGGTGTTATTCACTGGCAGTAATGGTGTTCTGTAGATTAGAAAGTGGGTGGTGTTATTTACTGGCAGTAATGGTGTTCTGTAGATTAGTAAGTGGGTGGGGATATTCACTGGCAGTAATGGTATTCTGTAGATTAGAAAGTGGGTGGTGTTATTCACTGGCAGTAGTGTTGTTCTGTAGATTAGAAAGTGGGTGGTGATATTCACTGGCAGTAGTGGTATTCTGTAGATTAGAAAGTGGGTGGTGTTATTCACTGGCAGTAATGGTGTTCTGTAGATTAGAAAGTGGGTGGTGTTATTCACTGGCAATAATGGTGTTCTGTAGATTAGAAAGTGGGTGGTGATATTCACTGGCGGTAATGGTGTTCTGTAGATTAGAAAGTGGGTGGTGATATTCACTGGCAGTAATGGTGTTCTGTAGATTAGAAAGTGGGTTGTCATATTCACTGGCAGTAATGGTGTTCCGTAGATTAGAAGGTGGGTGGTGATATTCACTGGCAGTAATGGTGTTCTGTAGATTAGAAAGTGGGTGGTGATATTCACTGGCAGTAATGGTGTTCTGTAGATTAGAGAGTGAGTGGTGTTATTCACTGACAGTAATGGTGTTCTGTAGATTAGAAAGTAGGTGGTGTTATTCACTGGCAGTAATGGTGTTCTGTAGATTAGAAAGTGGGTGGTGATATTCACTGGCAGTAATGGTGTTCTGTAGATTAGTAAGTGGGTGGGGATATTCACTGGCAGTAATGGTATTCTGTAGATTAGAAAGTTGTTGGTGTTATTCACTGGCAGTAATGGTGTTCTGTAGATTAGAAAGTGGGTGGTGTTATTCACTGGCAGTAATGGTGTTCTGTAGATTAGAACGTGGGTGGTGTTATTCACTGGCAGTAATGGTGTTCTGTAGATTAGAAAGTGGGTGGTGTTATTCACTGACAATAATGGTGTTCTGTAGATTAGAAGGTGGGTGGTGATATTCACTGGCAGTAATGGTGTTCTGAAGATTAGAAAGTGGGTGGTGATATTCACTGGCAGTAATGGTATTCTGTAGATTAGAAAGTTGTTGGTGTTATTCACTGGCAGTAATGGTGTTCTGTAGATTAGAAAGTGGGTGGTGTTATTCACTGGCAGTAATGGTGTTCTGTAGATTAGAACATGGGTGGTGTTATTCACTGGCAGTAATGGTGTTCTGTAGATTAGAAAGTGGGTGGTGTTATTCACTGACAATAATGGTGTTCTGTAGATTAGAAGGTGGGTGGTGATATTCACTGGCAGTAATGGTGTTCTGAAGATTAGAAAGTGGGTGGTGATATTCACTGGCAGTAATGGTGTTCTGTAGATTAGAGAGTGAGTGGTGTTATTCACTGGCAGTAATGGTGTTCTGTAGATTAGAAAGTGGGTGTTGTTATTCACTGGCAGTAGTTGTGTTCTGTAGATTAGAAAGTGGGTGGTGTTATTCACTGGCAGTAATGGTGTTCTGTAGATTAGAAAGTGGGTGGTGATATTCACTGGCAGTAATGGTGTTCTGTAGATTAGAAAGTGGGTGGTGTTATTCACTGGCAGTAATTGTGTTCTGTAGATTAGAAAGTGGGTGGTGTTATTCACTGGCAGTAATGGTGTTCTGAAGATTAGAAAGTGGGTGGTGATATTCACTGGCAGTAATTGTGTTCTGAAGATTAGAAAGTTGTTGGTGATATTCACTGGCAGTAATGGTGTTCTGTAGATTAGAGAGTGGGTGGTGTTATTTACTGGCAGTAATGGTGTTCTGTAGATTAGAAGGTGGGTGGGGATATTCACTGGCAGTAATGGTGTTCTGTAGATTAGAAAGTGGGTGGTGATATTCACTGGCAGTAATGGTGTTCTGTAGATTAGAAAGTGGGTGGTGTTATTCACTGGCAGTAATGGTGTTCTGTAGATTAGAAAGTGGGTGTTGTTATTCACTGGCAGTAGTGGTGTTCTGTAGATTAGAAAGTGGGTGGTGATATTCACTGGCTGTAGTGGTATTCTGTAGATTAGAAAGTGGGTGGTGATATTCACTGGCAGTAATGGTGTTCCGTAGATTAGAAGGTGGGTGGTGATATTCACTGGCAGTAATGGTGTTCTGTAGATTAGAAAGTGGGTGGTGTTATTCACTGACAGTAATGGTTTTCTGTAGATTAGAAAGTAGGTGGTGTTATTCACTGGCAGTAATGGTGTTCTGTAGATTAGAAAGTGGGTGGTGTTATTCAATGGCAGTAATGGTGTTCTGGTGATTAGAAAGTGGGTGGTGTTATGCACTGGCAGTAATGGTGTTCTGTAGATTAGAAAGTGGGTGGTGATATTCACTGACAGTAATGGTGTTCTGTAGATTAGAAAGTGGGTGGAGATATTCACTGGCAGTAATGGTGTTCTGAAGATTAGAACGTGGGTGGTGATATTCACTGGCAGTAATGGTGTTCTGTAGATTAGAGAGTGAGTGGTGTTATTCACTGACAGTAATGGTGTTCTGTAGATTAGAAAGTAGGTGGTGTTATTCACTGGCAGTAATGGTGTTCTGTAGATTAGAAAGTGGGTGGTGTTATTTACTGGCAGTAATGGTGTTCTGTAGATTAGTAAGTGGGTGGGGATATTCACTGGCAGTAATGGTATTCTGTAGATTAGAAAGTGGGTGGTGTTATTCACTGGCAGTAGTGTTGTTCTGTAGATTAGAAAGTGGGTGGTGATATTCACTGGCAGTAGTGGTATTCTGTAGATTAGAAAGTGGGTGGTGTTATTCACTGGCAGTAATGGTGTTCTGTAGATTAGAAAGTGGGTGGTGTTATTCACTGGCAATAATGGTGTTCTGTAGATTAGAAAGTGGGTGGTGATATTCACTGGCGGTAATGGTGTTCTGTAGATTAGAAAGTGGGTGGTGATATTCACTGGCAGTAATGGTGTTCTGTAGATTAGAAAGTGGGTTGTCATATTCACTGGCAGTAATGGTGTTCCGTAGATTAGAAGGTGGGTGGTGATATTCACTGGCAGTAATGGTGTTCTGTAGATTAGAAAGTGGGTGGTGTTATTCACTGGCAGTAATGGTGTTCTGTAGATTTGAAAGTGGGTGGTGTTATTCACTGGCAGTAATGGTGTTCTGTAGATTAGAACGTGGGTGGTGTTATTCACTGGCAGTAATGGTGTTCTGTAGATTTGAAAGTGGGTGGTGTTATTCACTGGCAGTAATGGTGTTCTGTAGATTAGAAAGTGGGTGGTGTTATTCACTGGCAGTAATGGTGTTCTGTAGATTTGAAAGTGGGTGGTGTTATTCACTGGCAGTAATGGTGTTCTGTAGATTAGAAGGTGGGTGGTGATATTCACTGGCAGTAATGGTGTTCTGTAGATTAGAAAGTGGGTGGTGTTATTCACTGGCAGTAATGGTGTTCTGTAGATTTGAAAGTGGGTGGTGTTATTCACTGGCAGTAATGGTGTTCTGTAGATTAGAACGTGGGTGGTGTTATTCACTGGCAGTAATGGTGTTCTGTAGATTAGAAAGTGGGTGGTGTTATTCACTGACAGTAATGGTGTTCTGTAGATTAGAATGTGGGTGGTGATATTCACTGGCAGTAATGGTGTTCTGAAGATTAGAAAGTGGGTGGTGATATTCACTGGCAGTAATGGTGTTCTGTAGATTAGAGAGTGAGTGGTGTTATTCACTGGCAGTAATGATGTTCTGTAGATTAGAAAGTGGGTGTTTTTATTCACTGGCAGTAGTTGTGTTCTGTAGATTAGAAAGTGGGTGGTGTTATTCACTGGCAGTAATGGTGTTCTGTAGATTAGAAAGTGGGTGGTGATATTCACTGGCAGTAATGGTGTTCTGTAGATTAGAAAGTGGGTGGTGTTATTCACTGGCAGTAATTGTGTTCTGTAGATTAGAAAGTGGGTGGTGTTATTCACTGGCAGTAATGGTGTTCTGTAGATTAGAAAGTGGGTGGTGTTATTCACTGGCAGTAATGGTGTTCTGAAGATTAGAAAGTGGGTGGTGATATTCACTGGCAGTAATTGTGTTCTGAAGATTAGAAAGTTGTTGGTGATATTCACTGGCAGTAATGGTGTTCTGTAGATTAGAGAGTGGGTGGTGTTATTTACTGGCAGTAATGGTGTTCTGTAGATTAGAAGGTGGGTGGGGATATTCACTGGCAGTAATGGTGTTCTGTAGATTAGAAAGTGGGTGGTGATATTCACTGGCAGTAATGGTGTTTTGTAGATTAGAAAGTGGGTGGTGTTATTCACTGGCAGTAATGGTGTTCTGTAGATTAGAAAGTGGGTGGTGTTATTCACTGACAGTAATGGTGTTCTGTAGATTAGAAAGTAGGTGGTGTTATTCACTGGCAGTAGTGGTGTTCTGTAGATTAGAAAGTGGGTGGTGTTATTCACTGACAGTAATGGTGTTCTGTAGATTAGAAAGTAGGTGGTGTTATTTACTGGCAGTAACGGTGTTCTGTAGATTAGAAAGTGGGTGGTGTTATTCACTGACAGTAATGGTGTTCTGTAGATTAGAGAGTGGGTGGTGTTATTAACTGGCAGTAATGGTGTTCTGTAGATTAGAGAGTGAGTGGTGTTATTCACTGACAGTAATGGTGTTCTGTAGATTAGAAAGTGGGTGGTTTTATTTACTGGCAGTAATGGTGTTCTGTAGATTGGAAAGTGTGGTAGAGAAGAAATAAGAAATACTGTATGTGTACTTGCATGACACACACACACACACACACACACACACACACACACAAATGCATGCAGGAATGCACAAACACACACACACACACACACACACACTGAATGAAGCTCATAATAAGTCCATACTATACAATGAAGATGCCACATTGAAAGTCATCAGTAGCTTTCCTTTGTTCATTCTGAGATGAGATGCATCCATTATCTCTGATTAAACCTCACTCATTAAACCTTCTATTACCCCATCTTCTCTGTATTAACATATCTGCCATGTTCAACAATAAAGTGGAGATAATGGTGTAGGTAGATGGTAGGTCGGTAGATGGTAGGTAGTAGATGATAGGTGTTAGGTGGTAGAGCAAAGCAGTGGAATACTGTACCAAAACATGGTACTCTGAATTAACATAACATATCCACACTCCCCACACATCTATATTGTACAGTACAGCATTTTCCTACATAGTTTTTGTTCCTCCACAGTAGCTCGTCTCTGGGCTTATTCCCATAGGGACATCAGAGACCGCTTTGCTTTGCATCGGATCAATACGCTTTAGCTTCAGTCCTATAATATATACAGTCATTGTCTTCAGCCCGGCTTCAGTCCTATGATATATACAGTCATTGTCTTCAGCCCTGCTTCAGTCCTATGATATATACAGTCATTGTCTTCAGCCCGGCTTCAGTCCTATGATATATACAGTCATTGTCTTCAGCCCGGCTTCAGTCCTATAATATATACAGTCATTGTCTTCAGCCCTGCTTCAGTCCTATGATATATACAGTCATTGTCTTCAGCCCGGCTTCAGTCCTATGATATATACAGTCATTTTCTTCAGCCCGGCTTCAGTCCTATGATATATACAGTCATTGTCTTCAGCCCTGCTTCAGTCCTATAATATATACAGTCATTGTCTTCAGCCCGGCTTCAGTCCTATAATATATACAGTCATTGTCTTCAGCCCGGCTTCAGTACTGCTGTTTCTGTTCCAGGGGTGCTGCTCTCAACTTTTTAAAGTTGTATTTATCTCATCAATATGCAAAGTATACATTCAGTACAAGTTGAGGACAGCTGTATGTACGTGCAATGTGCAGTGGTGCTTATGTAGCCATAATACAGTATGTAAAGCTGCTTAGTGACTGCTAAGTGCTATAGGTGGCAGGTAGCCTAGTGGTTAAGAGTGTAGTGCCACTAACCGAAAGGTTGCTGGTTTGAATCCCCTAGGTGAAAAATGTCAATTCACCCTCGAACAAGGCACTTAACCCTAATTGCTCTTGATAAGAGTGTCTGCTAAATATGTAAAGTGTTGTTGTTCCTGGTGAGGAACAGATTGTTGAGTGCATCCAAAATGGCACCGTATTCTCTGTATAGTAGTAGTGCACAATAAAGGGAATAGGGAGCCATTTGCAACAAATCCTAGGATTAGTCTATTGAATGAAAGCCTGTGTTTGGGTTCCAGTTCATTTCATTCCTAAATGTTCAGACCCATTGTGATAAATGGCTCTGTGTTTTGTTGTCTTTCAGTAAACACAGTTGCCATAAATGACATCACACACACACTGTGATTAATTAGAGAGGCTGTCTGCCTCATTTTGGCTGTAGATAAATTATGTAGCTTAGTATAGGAAGCATGTACTATATGCGTGTATACATTGGTGCAGTGTCTCTGTATGTGCTTCTGTGGAGCTGTGTTTGTGTCTGCCTGCCACTCTCAGACCGGGAGGAGGATTGTATTTTAAGGGAGTGCGAGTCAGCGCTTCGTGTCGTGGAGGGTAGTCCTCAGTGTGTGTGGTATAGCTGCTGTGACAGTGACATACTGGACAGAGACAGTAGCCAGTGGATGTGAGATCCCATAGAGAGACTGGAAAAGGTCAGGCTTCTCTGGTGCTAGCCAGCGTTAACATTCAGAACATTCTGTCTGCGCACCAAATAGCACACTATTCCCTATATGGTTCTGGTCAAAAGTAGTGCACCATATAGCGAATAGGGCGCCATTTGGGATGCATCCTCAGCGCTAACACTGAGCCATACAGTCACCTAGGGCTTTGTCAGATGCCAGCCTCAGCCCTGCTGATGTGTTTTATGGTGGTAAACTGGGCCATTCTTATTACTGGGCCATTCGTATTACTGGGCCTGGGCCATTCATTTTACTGGGCCTGGGCCATTCATTTTACTGGGCCTGGGTCATTCATTTTACTGGGCCTGGGTCATTCATATTACTGGGCCTGGGCCATTCATATTACTGGGCTTGGGTCATTCATATTACTGGGCCTGGGTCATTCATTTTACTGGGTCATTCATATTACTGGACCTGGACCATTCATATTACTGGACCTGGGTCATTCATATTACTGGGCCTGGGTCATTCATATTACTGGACCTGGGCCATTCATATTACTGGGCCTGGGTTATTCATATTACTGGACCTGGGTCATTCATATTACTGGACCTGGGTCATTCATATTACTGGACCTGGGTCATTCATATTACTGGGCCTGGGTCATTCATATTACTGGACCTGGGTCATTCATATTACTGGGCCTGGACCATTCATATTACTGGGCCTGGGTCATTCATATTACTGAGTCTGGGTCATTCATATTACTGGGCCTGGGCCATTCATATTACTGGACCTGGGTCATTCATATTACTGGACCTGGGTCATTCATATTACTGGGCCTGGGTCATTCATATTATTGGACCTGGGTCATTCATATTACTGGACCTGGGTCATTCATATTACTGGACCTGGGTCATTCATATTACTGGACCTGGGTCATTCATATTACTGGGCCTGGGTCATTCATATTACTGGACCTGGGTCATTCATATTACAGTAGAGTATGTGAGTTTTAGCTGCCACTAAACACAGCTGTCTCCATGCTGGGCCACATACTACTGCTGGGCTGTACTGTAGCGGGCTGCTGCGTTAGCATGCAATAATCAATGCCTGAGAAGTGCACAATTGTGAATCTTTACATGGTGTAGTAAGTCAGTGACATTGGCTAGAAGGTACAGAGGGAGTAGAAAGGCATGAGCCCCCACCTGTGACTGTCCCAACTGTCCTCACTAATCAACGCACCAGGGCCTAGGCCAGGCCTGGGCAAAGGCCGGCCCGGGGCTGTATGCGGCTCGCGACCTGATTCAATACGGCCCACGGAATCATGCTCAGATCACTTAGAGAATTTGCTATAGTAAAGTTTTGAAAAAGGTATTTGTTATTCAAATGAAAATCCCAATGAATACCCGCCTTTGTGTTATGATTTAACTCTCACCGCTTGTGGGACATTTATTTTGAAGGTACCTATAAATAACAATTGCATGAGGACAGACAGTGACAGACAGGCTGACACACACGTCACAGTTACAAATAGTAGCTAGCTCGAACTTGCGCAAAAAGGAGTTTTTCAAAGGTAAAAAAAAAGGAAAGTAGACAATGAATGTAGGGTGTTCCAGCAAGAGTGGACATTGAAATATGTATTTATTGAGGAATCAGGGAAAGCTGTGCTCTTAGTGTGCAAAGAGAGCATCGCTGTCTTGAAAGACTACAACTTGTTCCAACACTTCCAGACGAAGCATGTAGAGAAATATAGGAATATGTCTTCTGAGCAGAGGGCAAGTGCATCAAAAGAGTTGCTTCCTCAGTTGCAAAAGCAGCAAGGACTTTTCACAAAACTGCATTCAGCAAATGACGGAATTGCGAGAGCTAGCTATGTACTGTCCCACAAAATTGCGAAACATAGCAAACCATTCACTGAGGGCGAATTCATTAAAGAATGTTTAATTGACTCTGCAGTAATACTTTGCCCCGACAAGAAAGAGTTGTTTAAAATGTTTCCCTGTCAAGACGAACATTGACACGCCGTGTTGAGGACATCGCAGAGAATATGGAACAACAGTTGAAAGACAAGGTAAAGGATTTCACCTATTTCTCCTTGGTCCTGGATGAGAACAGTGATGCACGTGACACGGCGCAGTTGTTGATGCATTCCGAGGCATAACCCCAGACTTTGAAATTATAGAGGAGCTTGCTTCAGTGCAGTCAATGAAGAGCACAACCACAGGGAAACATTTATTGGAGGAGGTTAATAAGTGTGTGGCAAAGCTGGGACTGAGTTTTGAAAAGTTATCCAGTGTGACCACTGATGGGTGCCTAAACTTGACAAGAAAAAACGTTGGCCTTTTGAAAAGGATACAAGATCAAGTAGCTGAGCTGAACCCAGATCAGAAAAATATTTTCCTGCATTACATTATTCATCAGGAGGTGCTCTGTAAATGTGTTCTGAAAATGAGCCATGTTGTGGATACAGTCACTAAAGTGGTAAACTTCAGAAGAGCAAAATCTTTAAACCACAGGCAGTTTGTCTCACTGTTGGAAGAGACAGAGTCTGGTCATGCAGATCTCCCCTCTCTCCCAAACGTGAGATGGCTGAGTTTGGGGAAGGTGCTTAAAAGGGTAAGGGGACCTGAAGTCGGAAGTTGCTGAGTTTCTTCAAATGAAAGAAAGATATGTGGATTTCCCTCAACCGCAAGAAAAATAATGGTTGGCTGATTTTGCCTTCACTGTGGACATCATGGCCATCATGATTGAACAGAATTCCAAACTACAAGGGAAGGCCCTTTTTGCAGATCAGATGTACAGCCTCTTCAAAACCTTCAAGGGAAAATTACTCCTCCTGACCCGCCAAGTAGAAGCCAACAATCTCACCCACCTTCCGACACTACTAATCTGTTCCCTATCAGATGACCAGGGAGAGAAGTATGTGGATAATGCTCCCACTGACTTGCAACTTGAGCTTATCCATCTTCAGTCTGATGCAGTGATTGGAGAACTATTCAAAACAATGTCACAGACAAGGTTCTATAGATCTCTCGATAAATAAAACTTTCCAAAGATTAGGAGTCATGCTCAGAAGATGTTTGTACTTTTTGGGTCAAAATATGTACAGTGATTTGCAAAAGTATTCATCCCCCTTGGCGTTTTTCCTATTTGTTGCATTACAACCTGTAATTTAAATCGATTTTTATTTGGATTTCATGTAATGGACATTCACAAAATAGTCCAAATTGGTGAAGAGAAATGAAAAAAATTACTTGTTTCAAATATTCTCAAAAATAAAAACAGAAAGGTGGTATACAAGCATGTATACAGTTGAAGTCGGATGTTTACATACACCTTAGCCAAATTGTCACGATCGTTGTAATGAGGAGACCAAGGCGCAGTGTGATATGCATACATTCTTATTTTAATGAAGAAAGAACACTCAACAAACTAACAAAGTAACAAAAACGACCGTGAAGCTATATAAAACGAGTGCTGACAGGCAACTACACATAGACAAGAACCCACGAAACCAAAAGGGAAAATGGCTACCTAAATAGGATCCTCAATCAGAGACAACTATAAACAGCTGCCTCTGATTGGGAACCAATTCAGGTCACCATAGACCTACAATTACATAGACTTACAAAAACCTCTAGATCTACAAAAACCCTAGACAAGATAAAACAAGCATACCCACCCTCGTCACACCCTGACCTAACCAAAATAATAAAGAAAACATAGATAACTAAGGTCAGGGCGTGACACAAATACATTTAAACTCAGTTTTTCACAAGTCCTGACATTTAATCCTAGTAAAAATTCCCTGTCTTAGGTCAGTTAGGATCACCACTTTATTGTAAGAATGTGAAATGTCAGAATAATAGTAGAGAGAATGATTTATTTCAGCTTGTGTTTCTTTCATCACATTCCCAGTGGGTCAGAAGTTTACATACGCTCAATTAGTATTTGGTAGCATTGCCTTTAAATTGTTTAACTTGGGTCAAATGTTTCGGGTAGAGTTCCACAAGCTTCCCACAAAAAGTTGGGTGAATTTTGACCCATTCCTCCTGACAGAGCTGGTGTAACCGAGTCAGGTTTGTAGGCCTCCTTGCTCACACACACTTTTTCACTTCTGCCCACAAATTTGCTATAGGGTTGAGGTCAGGGCTTTATGATGACTACTCCAATAGATTGACTTTGTTGTCCTTAAGCCATTTTGCCACAACTTTGGAAGTATGCTTGGGGTCATTGTCCATTTGGAAGACCTATTTGCGACCAAGCTTTAACTTCCTGGCTGATGTCTTGAGATGTTGCGTCAATACATCCACATAATTTTCCGTCCTCATGATGCCATCTATTTTGTGAAGTGCACCAGTCCCTCCTGCAGCAAAGCACCCCCACAACATGATGCTGCCACCCTCGTGCTTCACGGTTGGGATGGTTCTTCGGCTTGCCAAGCATCCCCCTTTTATCTCCAAACATAGTGCTGGTCATTATTGCCAAACAGTTCTATTTTTGTTTCATCAGACCAGAGGACATTTCTCCAAAAAGTACGATCTTTGTCCCCATGTGCAGTTGCAAACCGTAGTCTGGCTTTTTTATGGCGGTTTTGGAGCAGTGGCTTCTTCCTTGCTGAGCGGCCTTTCAGGTTGTCGAGGACTTGTTTTACTGTCGATATAGATCATTTTGTACCTGTTTCCTCCAGCATATTCACAAGGTCCTTTGCTGTTGTTCTGGGATTGATTTGCACTTTTTACACCAAAGTACGTTCATCTCTAGGAGACAGAATACGTCTCTTTCCTGAGTGGTATGACGGGTGCGTGGTCCCATGGTGTTTATACTTGCGTACTATTGTTTGTACAGATGGACGTGGTACCTTTAGGCATTTGGAAATTGCTCCCAAGGATGAACCAGACTTGTGGAGGTCCACAATTATTTTTCTGAGGTCTTGGCTGATTTCTTTTGATTTTCCAATGATGTCAAGCAAAGAGACACTGAGTTTGAAGGTAGGCCTTGAAATACAACCACAGGTACACCTTCAATTGACTCAAATGATGTCAATTAGCCTATCAGAAGCTTCTAAAGCCATGACATCATTTTCTGGAATTTTAGTCAACTTAGTGTATGTAAACTTCTGACCCACTCGAATTGTGATACAGTGAGTTATAAGTGAAATAATCTGTCTCTAAACAATTGTTGGAAAAATGACTTGTGTCATGCACAAAGTAGATGTCCTAACCGACTTGCCAAACTATAGTTTGTTAACAAGAACTTTGTGGAGTGGTTGAAAAAACGAGTTTTAATGACTCCAACCTAAGTGTATGCAAACTTCTGACTTCAACTGTATGTATTCATCCCCTTTGCAATGAATCCCATAAAAAAAGATCTGGTTCAACCATTTACCTTCAGAAGTCACATAATTAGTTAAATAAAGTCCACTTGTGTGTAAACTAAGGGTCACATGGTCTGTCACATGATCTCAGTATATATACACCTCTGAAAGGCCCCAGAGTCTGCAACACCACCAAGCAAGGGGCACCACTAAGCAAGGGGTACCACCAAGACCAAGAAGCTCTCCAAACAGGTCAGGGACAAAGTTGTGGAGAAGTACAGGGTTGGGTTATAAAAAAAATATCTGAAACTTTGATCATCCCACGGAGCACCATTAAATCCATTATTAAAAAATGTAAAGAATATGGCACCAAAACAAACCTACCAAGAGAGGGCCGCCCACCAACTCTCACGGACCAGGCAAGGGCATTAATCAGAGAGGCAACAGAGAGAACAAAGATAACCCTGAAGGAGATGCAAAGCTCCACAGCGTAGATTGGAGCATCTTTCCATAGGACCATTTTAAGTCATACACTCCACAGAGCTGGGCTTTACTGAAGAGTGGCCAGAAAAAAGCCATGGCTTAAAGAACAAAATAAGAAAACACGTTTGGTGTTCGCCAAAAGGCATGTCATGTGGGAGACTCCCCAAACATATGGAAGAAGGTACTCTGGTCAGATGAGACTAAAATCAAGCTTTTTGTCCATCAAGGAAAACACTATGTCTGGCGCAAACCCAACACCTCTCATCGCCCCTAGAACACCATCCCCACATTGAAGCATGGTGGTGGCAGCATCATGCGTTGTGGATGTTTTTCATTGGCAAGGACTAGGAAACTGGTCAGAATTGAAGGAATGATGGATGGCGCTAAATACAGGGAGATTCTTGAGGGAAACCTATTTCAGTCTTTCAGAGATTTGAGACTGGGACGGAAGTTCACCAGGACAATGACCCTAAGCATACTGCTAAAGCAACACTTGAGTGGTTTAAGGGGAAACATTTAAATGTCTTGGAATGACCTAGTCAAAGCCCAGACCTCAATCCAATTGAGCATCTGTGGTATGACTTAAAGATTGCTGTACACCAGCGGAACCCAACCAACTTGAAGGAGCTGGAGCAGTTTTGCCTTGAAGAATGGGCAAAATTGCCAGTGGCTAAATGTGCCAAGCTTATAGAGACATACCCCAAGAGACTTGCAGTTGTAATTGCTGCAAAAGGTGACTCTACAAAGTATTGATTTTGGGGGGTGAATAGTTATGCACGCTCAAGTTTTCAGTTTTTTTGTCTTATTTCTACTTTGTTTCACATTTTGTTTTGCATCTTCAAAGTGGTAGGCATGTTGTGTAAATCAAATGATACAAACCCCCCAAAAATCTATTTTAATTCCAGGTTGTACGACAACAAAATAGAAAAAATGCCAAGGGGGTGAATACTTTCGCAAGCCACTGTATGTGAACAGACATTTTCAATTATGAAATATAACAAGTCAAGGCACAGATCATCTATTACTGACTCTCACCTCTCAGGAATCCTTTGCATAGCGACGTCAGAAACAGTACTTTTCCCTCCGTGTAGTTCATTGCATGTTTAATAATGAAAATACCTACCAAAAGGAGAACATGGATGTGGTTTATTTCTGTGCATGTAAAAAACGTTAAATAAGTAGCATACCTGGATGTGATTTACAGTAGATATATCTGTCAACACAGTCATACACATGATGTATAATCCTGTAATATGATTCTGGCCCGCGATGGCAAAAATATAGCCCTCCATGGAAAATAATTGCCCAGGCCTGGCATAGAGTGACTGACTGCAGCATCAGACTGGCTGGGGCTGAGGTAGATACTGACTGCATCATCAGACTGGCTGGGGCTGAGGTGGATACTGATTACATCATCAGACTGGCTGGGCTGAGGTGGATACTGATTACATCATCAGACTGGCTGGGGCTGAGGTAGATACTGATTGAATCATCAGACTGGCTGGGGCTGAGGTGGATACGGATTACATCATCAGACAGGCTGGGCTGAGGTGGATACTGATTACATCATCAGACTGGCTGGAGTTGAGGTAGATACTGATTACATCAACAGACAGGCTGGGCTGAGGTGGATACTGATTACATTAAACAGACAGGCTGGAGTTGAGGTGGATACTGATTACATCATCAGACTGGCTGGGGCTGAGGTGGATACGGATTACATCATCAGACAGGCTGGGCTGAGGTGGATACTGATTACATCAACAGACTGGCTGGAGTTGAGGTGGATACTGATTACATCAACAGACAGGCTGGAGTTGAGGAGGATACTGATTACATCATCAGACTGGCTGGAGTTGAGGTAGATACTGATTACATCAACAGACAGGCTGGGCTGAGGTGGATACTGATTACATCATCAGACTGGCTGGAGTTGAGGTAGATACTGATTGCATCAACAGACAGGCTGGGCTGAGGTGGATACTGATTACATCACCAGACAGGCTGGGCTGAGGTGGATACTGATTACATCAACAGACAGGCTGGGCTGAGGTGGATACTGATTACATCAACAGACAGGCTGGGCTGAGGTGGATACTGATTACATCATCAGACAGGCTGGGGCTGAGGTGGATACTGATTACATCAACAGACAGGCTGGGCTGAGGTGGATACTGATTACATCATCAGACAGGCTGGGTCTGAGGTGGATACTGATTACATCAACAGACAGGCTGGGCTGAGGTAGATACTGATTACATCAACAGACAGGCTGGGCTGAGGTGGATACTGATTACATCAACAGACAGGCTGGAGTTGAGGTGGATACTGATTACATCAACAGACAGGCTGGGGCTGAGGTGGATACTAATTACATCATCAGACAGGCTGGGCTGATGTAGATACTGATTACATCATCAGACAGGCTGGGCTGAGGTGGATACTGATTACATCATCAGACAGGCTGGGGCTGAGGTGGATACTGATTACATCAACAGACTGGCTGGGGCTGAGGTGGATACTGATTACATCAACAGACAGGCTGGGCTGAGGTGGATACTGATTACATCATCAGACAGGCTGGGCTGAGGTGGATACTGATTACATCAACAGACAGGCTGGGCTGAGGTGGATACTGATTACATCAACAGACAGGCTGGGCTGAGGTGGATACTGATTACATCATCAGACAGGCTGGGCTGAGGTAGATACTGATTACATCATCAGACAGGCTGGGCTGAGGTGGATACTAATTACATCATCAGACTGGCTGGGGCTGAGGTGGATACTGATTACATCATCAGACAGGCTGGGCTGAGGTGGATACTGATTACATCATCAGACAGGCTGGGGCTGAGGTAGATACTGATTACATCATCAGACAGGCTGGGATGAGGTGGATACTGATTACATCATCAGACAGGCTGGGGCTGAGGTAGATACTGATTACATCAACAGACAGGCTGGGGCTGAGGTGGATACTGATTACATCAACAGACAGGCTGGGGCTGAGGTGGATACTGATTACATCAACAGACAGGCTGGGGCTAAGGTGGATACTGATTACATCAACAGACAGGCTGGGCTGAGGTGGATACTGATTACATCAACAGACAGGCTGGGGCTGAGGTGGATACTGATTACATCAACAGACAGGCTGGGCTGAGGTGGATACTGATTACATCATCAGACAGGCTGGGCTGAGGTGGATACTGATTACATCAACAGACAGGCTGGGGCTGAGGTGGATACTGATTACATCAACAGACAGGCTGGGCTGAGGTGGATACTGATTGCATCAACAGACAGGCTGGGCTGAGGTAGATACTGATTACATCAACAGACAGGCTGGGCTGAGGTAGATACTGATTACATCAACAGACAGGCTGGGCTGAGGTGGATACTGATTACATCAACAGACAGGCTGGGGCTGAGGTGGATACTGATTACATCAACAGACAGGCTGGGGCTGAGGTGGATACTGATTGCATCATGAGACAGGCTGGGGCTAAGGTGGATACTGATTGCATCAACAGACAGGCTGGGCTGAGGTGGATACTGATTACATCAACAGACAGGCTGGGCTGAGGTAGATACTGATTACATCAACAGACAGGCTGGGCTGAGGTGGATACTGATTACATCATCAGACAGGCTGGGGCTGAGGTGGATACTGATTACATCAACAGACAGGCTGGGCTGAGGTAGATACTGATTACATCATCAGACAGGCTGGGGCTGAGGTGGATACTGATTACATCATCAGACAGGCTGGGCTGAGGTGGATACTGATTACATCAACAGACAGGCTGGAGTTGAGGTGGATACTGATTACATCAACAGACAGGCTGGGCTGAGGTGGATACTGATTACATCATCAGACAGGCTGGAGTTGAGGTGGATACTGATTACATCAACAGACAGGCTGGGCTGAGGTGGATACTGATTACATCATCAGACAGGCTGGGCTGAGGTGGATACTGATTACATCAACAGACAGGCTGGGGCTGAGGTGGAAACTGATTACATCATCGGACAGGCTGGGGCTGAGGTGGATACTGATTACATCATCAGACAGGCTGGGGCTGAGGTAGATACTGATTACATCAACAGACAGGCTGGGGCTGAGGTAGATACTGATTACATCATCAGACAGGCTGGGGCTGAGGTGGATACTGATTACATCAACAGACAGGCTGGGCTGAGGTGGATACTGATTACATCAACAGACAGGCTGGGGCTGAGGTGGATACTGATTACATCAACAGACAGGCTGGGCTGAGGTGGATACTGATTACATCATCAGACAGGCTGGGCTGAGGTGGATACTGATTACATCAACAGACAGGCTGGGGCTGAGGTGGATACTGATTACATCAACAGACAGGCTGGGCTGAGGTGGATACTGATTGCATCAACAGACAGGCTGGGCTGAGGTAGATACTGATTACATCAACAGACAGGCTGGGCTGAGGTAGATACTGATTACATCAACAGACAGGCTGGGCTGAGGTGGATACTGATTACATCAACAGACAGGCTGGGGCTGAGGTGGATACTGATTACATCAACAGACAGGCTGGGGCTGAGGTGGATACTGATTGCATCATGAGACAGGCTGGGGCTAAGGTGGATACTGATTGCATCAACAGACAGGCTGGGCTGAGGTGGATACTGATTACATCAACAGACAGGCTGGGCTGAGGTAGATACTGATTACATCAACAGACAGGCTGGGGCTGAGGTGGATACTGATTACATCATCAGACAGGCTGGGCTGAGGTGGATACTGATTACATCAACAGACAGGCTGGAGTTGAGGTGGATACCGATTACATCAACAGACAGGCTGGGCTGAGGTGGATACTGATTACATCATCAGACAGGCTGGAGTTGAGGTGGATACTGATTACATCAACAGACAGGCTGGGCTGAGGTGGATACTGATTACATCATCAGACAGGCTGGGCTGAGGTGGATACTGATTACATCAACAGACAGGCTGGGGCTGAGGTGGATACTGATTACATCATCAGACAGGCTGGGGCTGAGGTGGATACTGATTACATCATCAGACAGGCTGGGGCTGAGGTAGATACTGATTACATCAACAGACAGGCTGGGGCTGAGGTAGATACTGATTACATCATCAGACAGGCTGGGGCTGAGGTGGATACTGATTACATCATCAGACAGGCTGGGGCTGAGGTGGATACTGATTACATCATCAGACAGGCTGGGGCTGAGGTAGATACTGATTACATCAACAGACAGGCTGGGGCTGAGGTAGATACTGATTACATCAACAGACAGGCTGGGGCTGAGGTAGATACTGATTACATCAACAGACCGGCTGGGGCTGAGGTAGATACTGATTACATCATCAGACAGGCTGGGGCTGAGGTAGATACTGATTACATCAACAGACAGGCTGGGGCTGAGGTAGATACTGATTACATCATCAGACAGGCTGGGGCTGAGGTAGATACTGATTACATCATCAGACAGGCTGGGCTGAGGTGGATACTGATTACATCAACAGACAGGCTGGGGCTGAGGTGGATACTGATTACATCAACAGACAGGCTGGGCTGAGGTGGATACTGATTACATCAACAGACAGGCTGGGGCTGAGGTAGATACTGATTACATCAACAGACAGGCTGGGGCTGAGGTGGATACTGATTACATCATCAGACAGGCTGGGCTGAGGTGGATACTGATTACATCAACAGACAGGCTGGGGCTGAGGTAGATACTGATTACATCAACAGACAGGCTGGGGCTGAGGTGGATACTGATTACATCAACAGACAGGCTGGGGCTGAGGTGGATACTGATTACATCAACAGACAGGCTGGGGCTGAGGTAGATACTGATTACATCAACAGACAGGCTGGGGCTGAGGTGGATACTGATTACATCAACAGACAGGCTGGGGCTGAGGTAGATACTGATTACATCAACAGACAGGCTGGGGCTGAGGTGGATACTGATTACATCATCAGACAGGCTGGGGCTGAGGTGGATACTGATTACATCAACAGACAGGCTGGGGCTGAGGTAGATACTGATTACATCAACAGACAGGCTGGGGCTGAGGTGGATACTGATTACATCAACAGACAGGCTGGGGCTGAGGTGGATACTGATTACATCAACAGACAGGCTGGGCTGAGGTAGATACTGATTACATCATCAGACAGGCGGGCTGAGGTGGATACTGATTACATCAACAGACAGGCTGGGGCTGAGGTGGATACTGATTACATCATCAGACAGGCTGGGCTGAGGTGGATACTGATTACATCAACAGACAGGCTGGGCTGAGGTGGATACTGATTACATCAACAGACAGGCTGGGCTGAGGTGGATACTGATTACATCATCAGACAGGCTGGGGCTGAGGTGGATACTGATTACATCATCAGACAGGCTGGGCTGAGGTGGATACTGATTACATCAACGACAGGCTGGGGCTGAGGTGGATACTGATTACTTCAACAGACAGGCTGGGCTGAGGTGGATACTGATTACATCAACAGACAGGCTGGGCTGAGGTGGATACTGATTACATCAACAGACAGGCTGGGATGAGGTGGATACTGATTACATCATCAGACAGGCTGGGGCTGAGGTGGATACTGATTACATCATCAGACAGGCTGGGCTGAGGTGGATACTGATTACATCAACAGACAGGCTGGGGCTGAGGTGGATACCGATTACATCATCAGACAGGCTGGGCTGAGGTGGATACTGATTACATCATCAGACAGGCTGGGCTGAGGTAGATACTGATTACATCATCAGACAGGCTGGGGCTGAGGTGGATACTGATTACATCATCAGACAGGCTGGAGTTGAGGTAGATACTGATTACATCATCAGACAGGCTGGGCTGAGGTGGATACTGATTACATCATTAGACAGGCTAGGCTGATCTGGATACTGATTACATCAACAGAAAGGCTGGGCTGAGGTAGATACTGATTACATCATCAGACAGGCTGGGCTGAGGTAGATACTGATTACATCATCAGACAGGCTGGGCTGAGGTGGATACTGATTACATCATCAGACAGGCTAGGCTGATGTGGATACTGATTACATCATCAGACAGGCTGGGCTGAGGTAGATACTGATTACATCATCAGACAGGCTGGGCTGAGGTGGATACTGATTACATCATCAGACAGGCTAGGCTGATGTGGATACTGATTACATCAACAGACAGGCTGGGGCTGAGGTAGATACTGATTACATCATCAGACAGGCTGGGGCTGAGGTAGATACTGATTACATCATCAGACAGGCTGGGCTGAGGTGGATACTGATTACATCATCAGACAGGCTGGGGCTGAGGTGGATACTGATTACATCAACAGACAGGCTGGGCTGAGGTGGATACTGATTACATCAACAGACAGGCTGGGGCTGAGGTGGATACTGATTACATCAACAGACAGGCTGGGGCTGAGGTGGATACTGATTACATCAACAGACAGGCTGGGCTGAGGTAGATACTGATTACATCATCAGACAGGCTGGGCCGAGGTGGATACTGATTAAATCAACAGACAGGCTGGGGCTGAGGTGGATACTGATTACATCATCAGACAGGCTGGGCTGAGGTGGATACTGATTACATCAACAGACAGGCTGGGCTGAGGTGGATACTGATTACATCAACAGACAGGCTGGGCTGAGGTGGATACTGATTACATCATCAGACAGGCTGGGGCTGAGGTGGATACTGATTACATCATCAGACAGGCTGGGCTGAGGTGGATACTGATTACATCAACAGACAGGCTGGGGCTGAGGTGGATACTGATTACATCAACAGACAGGCTGGGCTGAGGTGGATACTGATTACATCATCAGACAGGCTGGGGCTGAGGTGGATACTGATTACATCATCAGACAGGCTGGGCTGAGGTGGATACTGATTACATCAACAGACAGGCTGGGGCTGAGGTGGATACCGATTACATCATCAGACAGGCTGGGCTGAGGTGGATACTGATTACATCATCAGACAGGCTGGGCTGAGGTAGATACTGATTACATCAACAGACAGGCTGGGGCTGAGTTGGATACTGATTACATCAACAGACAGGCTGGGGCTGAGGTGGATACTGATTACATCAACAGACAGGCTGGGCTGAGGTAGATACTGATTACATCAACAGACAGGCTGGGGCTGAGGTGGATACTGATTACATCATCAGACAGGCTGGGCTGAGGTGGATACTGATTACATCAACAGACAGGCTGGGCTGAGGTAGATACTGATTACATCAACAGACAGGCTGGGGCTGAGGTGGATACTGATTACATCATCAGACAGGCTGGGCTGAGGTGGATACTGATTGCATCAACAGACAGGCTGGGCTGAGGTAGATACTGATTACATCAACAGACAGGCTGGGGCTGAGGTGGATACTGATTACATCATCAGACAGGCTGGGGCTGAGGTGGATACTGATTACATCATCAGACAGGCTGGGCTGAGGTGGATACTGATTACATCAACAGACAGGCTGGGGCTGAGGTGGATACTGATTACATCAACAGACAGGCTGGGCTGAGGTGGATACTGATTACATCATCAGACAGGCTGGGGCTGAGGTGGATACTGATTACATCATCAGACAGGCTGGGCTGAGGTGGATACTGATTACATCAACAGACAGGCTGGGGCTGAGGTGGATACCGATTACATCATCAGACAGGCTGGGCTGAGGTGGATACTGATTACATCATCAGACAGGCTGGGCTGAGGTAGATACTGATTACATCATCAGACAGGCTGGGGCTGAGGTGGATACTGATTACATCATCAGACAGGCTGGAGTTGAGGTAGATACTGATTACATCATCAGACAGGCTGGGCTGAGGTGGATACTGATTACATCATCAGACAGGCTAGGCTGATGTGGATACTGATTACATCAACAGACAGGCTGGGCTGAGGTAGATACTGATTACATCATCAGACAGGCTGGGCTGAGGTAGATACTGATTACATCATCAGACAGGCTGGGCTGAGGTGGATACTGATTACATCATCAGACAGGCTAGGCTGATGTGGATACTGATTACATCATCAGACAGGCTGGGCTGAGGTAGATACTGATTACATCATCAGACAGGCTGGGCTGAGGTGGATACTGATTACATCATCAGACAGGCTAGGCTGATGTGGATACTGATTACATCAACAGACAGGCTGGGGCTGAGGTAGATACCGATTACATCATCAGACAGGCTGGGGCTGAGGTAGATACTGATTACATCATCAGACAGGCTGGGCTGAGGTGGATACTGATTACATCATCAGACAGGCTGGGGCTGAGGTGGATACTGATTACATCAACAGACAGGCTGGGCTGAGGTGGATACTGATTACATCAACAGACAGGCTGGGGCTGAGGTGGATACTGATTACATCAACAGACAGGCTGGGGCTGAGGTGGATACTGATTACATCAACAGACAGGCTGGGCTGAGGTAGATACTGATTACATCATCAGACAGGCTGGGCTGAGGTGGATACTGATTACATCAACAGACAGGCTGGGGCTGAGGTGGATACTGATTACATCAACAGACAGGCTGGGGCTGAGGTAGATACTGATTACATCAACAGACAGGCTGGGCTGAGGTGGATACTGATTACATCAACAGACAGGCTGGGCTGAGGTGGATACTGATTACATCATCAGACAGGCTGGGGCTGAGGTGGATACTGATTACATCATCAGACAGGCTGGGCTGAGGTGGATACTGATTACATCAACAGACAGGCTGGGGCTGAGGTGGATACTGATTACATCAACAGACAGGCTGGGCTGAGGTGGATACTGATTACATCATCAGACAGGCTGGGGCTGAGGTGGATACTGATTACATCATCAGACAGGCTGGGCTGAGGTGGATACTGATTACATCAACAGACAGGCTGGGGCTGAGGTGGATACCGATTACATCATCAGACAGGCTGGGCTGAGGTGGATACTGATTACATCATCAGACAGGCTGGGCTGAGGTAGATACTGATTACATCAACAGACAGGCTGGGGCTGAGGTGGATACTGATTACATCAACAGACAGGCTGGGGCTGAGGTGGATACTGATTACATCAACAGACAGGCTGGGCTGAGGTAGATACTGATTACATCAACAGACAGGCTGGGGCATAGGTGGATACTGATTACATCATCAGACAGGCTGGGCTGAGGTGGATACTGATTACATCAACAGACAGGCTGGGCTGAGGTAGATACTGATTACATCAACAGACAGGCTGGGGCTGAGGTGGATACTGATTACATCATCAGACAGGCTGGGCTGAGGTGGATACTGATTGCATCAACAGACAGGCTGGGCTGAGGTAGATACTGATTACATCATCAGACAGGCTGGGCTGAGGTGGATACTGATTACATCAACAGACAGGCTGGGGCTGAGGTGGATACTGATTACATCAACAGACAGGCTGGGCTGAGGTGGATACTGATTACATCAACAGACAGGCTGGGGCTGAGGTAGATACTGATTACATCAACAGACAGGCTGGGGCTGAGGTGGATACTGATTACATCAACAGACAGGCTGGGGCTGAGGTGGATACTGATTACATCAACAGACAGGCTGGGCTGAGGTAGATACTGATTACATCAACAGACAGGCTGGGGCTGAGGTGGATACTGATTACATCATCAGACAGGCTGGGCTGAGGTGGATACTGATTACATCAACAGACAGGCTGGGCTGAGGTAGATACTGATTACATCAACAGACAGGCTGGGGCTGAGGTGGATACTGATTACATCATCAGACAGGCTGGGCTGAGGTGGATACTGATTGCATCAACAGACAGGCTGGGCTGAGGTAGATACTGATTACATCATCAGACAGGCTGGGCTGAGGTGGATACTGATTACATCAACAGACAGGCTGGGGCTGAGGTGGATACTGATTACATCATCAGACAGGCTGGGCTGAGGTGGATACTGATTGCATCAACAGACAGGCTGGGCTGAGGTAGATACTGATTACATCATCAGACAGGCTGGGCTGAGGTGGATACTGATTACATCAACAGACAGGCTGGGGCTGTGGTGGATACTGATTACATCAACAGACAGGCTGGGCTGAGGTGGATACTGATTACATCAACAGACAGGCTGGGGCTGAGGTAGATACTGATTACATCAACAGACAGGCTGGGGCTGAGGTGGATACTGATTACATCAACAGACAGGCTGGGCTGAGGTGGATACTGATTACATCATCAGACAGGCTGGGCTGAGGTGGATACTGATTACATCAACAGACAGGCTGGGGCTGAGGTGGATACTGATTACATCATCAGACAGGCTGGGGCTGAGGTGGATACTGATTACATCATCAGACAGGCTGGGCTGAGGTGAATACTGATTACATCATCAGACAGGCTGGGGCTGAGGTGGATACTGATTACATCAACAGACAGGCTGGGCTGAGGTGGATACTGATTACATCATCAGACAGGCTGGGGCTGAGGTGGATACTGATTACATCAACAGACAGGCTGGGCTGAGGTGAATACTGATTACATCATCAGACAGGCTGGGGCTGAGGTGGATACTGATTACATCAACAAACAGGCTGGGCTGAGGTGGATACTGATTACATCATCAGACTGGCTGGGGCTGAGGTGGATACTGATTACATCAACAGACTGGCTGGGGCTGAGGTGGATACTGATTACATCATCAGACAGGCTGGGGCTGAGGTAGATACTGATTACATCATCAGACAGGCTGGGCTGAGGTAGATACTGATTACATCAACAGACAGGCTGGGCTGAGGTGGATACTGATTACATCAACAGACAGGCTGGGGCTGAGGTAGATACTGATTACATCAACAGACAGGCTGGGCTGAGGTGGATACTGATTACATCAACAGACTGGCTGGAGTTGAGGTAGATACTGATTACATCATCAGACAGGCTGGGGCTGAGCCCAGTCACCCAGTGACAGCCTATGCCTGAGCAGGCAGCAAGCAGCAGAGCATATTCCATTTCTCTGTCTCTGAAAAGTCTACAGAGGCGGGACCATTCCATTTGTCATGCGTTGCACTGCCCTACAGGTTCCATTCCATTTCTCATTCACTGTACTGCACAGCAGGGCCTATTCCATTTCGCCCTCTCAGCACCACACTGAAGGGCCAATTGAATTTCTCACTCTCTACATTTCCTTCTCATCACTGTCTGCACCAGGTGTACATTGCTCCACTTTCACTCCATTTTCCACCTTGTCTACCTCTCCGTACTGCTTTTCTCCATCATGTCTTTTCCTCTGCAGTAGAGATTTCAGCGAGACATCACAGATGGCTGTTTCTGCATATTAATATTTGATTCTCCTCAGATATGTCCCCAGGGTTGGTGAAATATTAACCATGTTCTGGTGTTATTGAAATCTCGTTTCTTTTGAGCCAAAAATCTTTCTAAATGGTGTCTGTTCATGCCTTCACCCCTCTCCTCCTTAGCGCTTTGTCAGTCACTGTCTGTGGCGTTGCCTGGCTACCAACCACTGTCACCCCTACATTACTGACTAGAGTTTTTTTTCACGGTTGTACAGCGAGATGCATTACCTGGTGTCTCCTCTACCTGGTTGTCACCTCTGTCACCCCTACCCTGACAGTAGTTGTCTCTCCTCAGAGTTATTCATGTAGTGTTTTCTTATGTGTTACAGCGCGATGCAAAGGGACAGTACCTGTTTGATCTCATCTGTCACCACCTTAACCTGCTGGAGAAGGACTACTTTGGCATCAGATATGTGGACCCAGACAAACAGAGGGTGGGTGGTGTCAACCGACAGGGAGGAGGGGTAACTCCCTCTCTCTGTTTATGTCTGTCTATCTATCTATCTCTCTCTTTCTTTCTGACTCTCTCTTAACTACCTCTCCCTTGCTGCCACTTTCACACTCTCTCTCCCTTTCTCCCTCTCCGCTCTCTTTTTCTCTTTCTTTCTTTCTTTCTTTCTTTCTCTCACTCTCTTTCCCATGACATCACACATATACCACTGAGCAGGCTATTTCTACAGTTTCTCCCTCTCTTCTCTCTCCTCCTTTCATGTGTGCCTGCAGCAGAGCCCAACCCGTACTCTACTGCGTCACAGCCTGAGGTTATTACTGTGTGTTAACTCTCGTTTGCACAGCCTGATACACACACGCACACCCACATGCGCACACACGTGCGCGCACACACACACACACACACACAGATCCTATTCCCAGAGGAACAATGATTCCGTGCCGATCAGAATCAGTTCCTGTTCTGTCTCTATCTCAACACTTTCAGAGGAGCTAGTGTTGTTGTTGTTGTTGTTGTGAGGAGAAAACATTTGGTGGGAGGGTGGGGGATTGACAGAGTGATGGAGAAAAGTGGTAGCACATCTTTCTGCCCATAAACTAACCAGAAGAAGACAGCCATCTGCTGTCAGACAGACAGATTGGACAGGAACTGATTGGAGCTGTTGTGTGTTTCTTACTGTGAGTATTGAACTGGACCTTACTTGGAAACATATTCCCTCACCCTGATCTGTGGGAAATACTTTTGTCAGGTGTACTTTATGTGTAATAAAGCATCATTCTACCTTGACAGACTAATTAGTTACAGTACACATATAATTATTATCTATTCTTAACACGAGTGTCAAAATCACATTGTTGAGGAGCTGATGCAATAATGTGAAATATATATATATACAAAAATTGTATTTAGCCTTTATTTAAATAGGCAAGTCAGTTAAGAACAAATTCTTATTTACAATGACGGCCTACCCCGGCCAAACCAGGACGACGCTGGGCTAATTGTGCGCCGCCCTATGGGACTCCCAATCACGGCCGGATGTGATACAGCCTAGTTCATATGCCTTGTGACCGTGAAATATAGGCCTAAAGCCGAGACAATAAGAAGACACAGTGGCAGAATAAATTCAACCACACCTTTGTTTCATCACAAAACCTGAAAGCAACCTCTGTCCTGAGAAGTCCACAAAGCATATTGTATGTAACAAACAGTTACATGACCTACAGCATGGTCAAGCAAGTTAATGTTTCAGACATTTTCGGAATACTAAACAACTATTGATTTAGAACCAGGGAGAGTTACCGCAAGTCACAAAAGAAAACAGGAGCTGCCTTCAGTAATCCAGCACCATTTCAATTTCAACATTTCACCATCATCAAATCACCTATGCTTAGTCTAATACAGTGACAACTAAAAGATACCAAACACAATTGAGTCCAATCAACGTACGCTAAATATGATGTGGTTGTTCTGATTTGTGTGTGTGTGTGTGTGTGTGTGTGTGTGTGTGTGTGTGTGTGTGTGTGTGTGTGTGTGTGTGTGTGTGTGTGTGTGTGTGTGTGTGTGTGTGTGTGTGTGTGTGTGTGTGTGTGTGTGTGTGTGTGTGTGTGTGTGTGTGTGTGCATCCGTGCAAGTAGAAATAACATTTTGACTCACCCTACTTGTAGATAAATGCCAATTCCATCCTCCTCTCTTTCATGTTGATGAAATGGTCTGTGACTCTGTCATACAGTACACGCTTTTATTTTTTGTTGTCCTAGGCTACCTGGCTAAAATGCTTGCTCACTAGCCTAACTTCCTTTCATGGGCAATGTTAGCTAGTTAACATTAGCCTTCTACATCTAGCTACATATTGAACTTCCATTCTCTCAGGTCAGGGCACCATATATGAATTTATGGTTGGATCAGAATCGCCATCATTGGCCAGTACAGAGAATTAAGTAAAACCACAACTCCAAATCCCTGTCTCCATCAATGGATAATTTAGGAAAGGGCCCACTTTAGCTAGCTAGCCACAAACATGAGATGCAACAATTCAAGTTGTTTCTGTCTATGACGTATTGCTCTCGTGATGTTATTGGAGTGAAGCCAAATCCAAACTGGCTTCCCTTGACACATTTTTTTGGTGCACCAGGATCATTAACAGTTGAGCTCACTCAGTTTATTTCAACACTGATTGGCTATTATTTGATACTTTTTATGAATGGAGGCCAAATGCTTGCTGGCTTCCCTTGCATTCAACACTATAGGCGGCAACAATGTCATGCTCTTTTTGACCAGACAGCATCAAATAGATGGCCTACACACACAGAGACAGAGGGGCGCTGTTTCGCTCACTCGGATGCTTTCTCCGGTGAGATACATTCCAGCCTTGCAAATTGAAGGAAAATTCTGAAACACAGAGAGACGAATAGTCCATTTAAAATATATATATATATTTATCAATATTTTGGGGAAGCCTGGCTTCTCTTGGCATCCATGAATACTGGTGCCTTCCTCAGTCAGAGTCAGAGTACTTAACCCAGTCTATATTCACTGTCAGTCTCTTCTATACACCTTACAGATTGGCATGTAGTTAGAGCAGTGTTTCAGGGTTTGATAGAAGGACTGTAGTAAGGGTATATAAGGCTTTGATAGACACAACTCTGTCACAGTCTATCACTGAAGCACTCAACCAAGCCCTCCTCTCCAGAGCAGAACCTCGAGGCCAGGGGAGAGACAGGTGAAGTCTGGGAGATATGATGAACGTCAACAAACTAGGCCAGTATCACCGGTGTAGTGTCTTACCCTCCCCACTCATTTAATGTATTCCATTTTTCATTCAACCTTTATTCATACAGATTAATTGAGATAACATCTGTTCAACTCACCAGAGATATTTTTTTCTCCTCCAAATGGTTATGAGCTGACAGACAACAAGCGTTTCTCTGTGTCCTTCCTCTAAAGCACTTTCCTTTCTTTCATCTCTATAAGTCACTGGGTAAGAGAGAGAGGGGGGATGATGAGGAGGGAGAGAGAGAGAGAGAGAGAGAGAGAGAGAGAGAGAGAGAGAGAGAGAGAGAGAGAGAGAGAGAGAGAATATAAACATCAGTGAGGTAGAGAGAACACAGCGTTAGGATGCTCAGTGGAGTTCTGTTCTAGAATGCCCTCCAGCTCTAGACAACAAGTCAGATTGCACAACTACTGAGGAATCAGACAACGTGGTCTGTCACTAATGTCTAGAGTAGAGGCAGAGGGAGAGCAGTCAGGTATTTAGCGCCTAGAAAACACCTTTTTTGACTGATTTGTTTTTGTTTATGTCTTTCAGCATTGGTTGGGTTTTACAAAATGTATTGCCAAACAAATTAAATGTAAGTACATGAATGCATGACCATGTGTGACTATTGAATTATGCATGATGATATGCAGTTGCGAATTTGATTGGGTGATTGAGTCGTTGGCAGTTACTACTAGTTAGGTCTCAGTAACTACTAGAAAAAGCCTATTTTCTAACATGTGACCTCTACCCCCAGCCCAGCCTCCATTCACCATGTGTTTACGTGTCAAGTTTTACCCTCCCGACCCGGCTGCCCTGAAAGAGGAAATCACAAGGTAAGAGACTAGAGACAGAGTCTGACAGGCAGAATGGAGTGGGCTTATAATAGAGGAGACTAGGGTGCCAGCCATGCACTGCTGTCAACCCAACTCGGAGGGAGGGAGGGAGGGAGGGATAGGTGGTAGGAAAAGAGAGTGTGGATTTTGCCTACAGTGGGTGCAATAGATTGAAAGAATTGGTTTGGTCCAAATGGTACAAATTACGTTGGATTCTTCCAACAGTGGGAAATCACTCTCTTTCATCTGATTGAAACTTCTCATGTTGATGCTGAATTTTACACACATCTAGAATATCACTACAGGCATGAATGAGTGAGCACAAGCTGATTTTAGGGGTATCAAAACCCTACAGTGAATCCGTTTGTAGGAGGATTTAGACCAGATAACTCTTTCTTTAAGTTGCAATGTCAGGTCACCCTGCCTGCACAATGTGGTACTCTATCTCTGACAGTCAAACTATGGTGTAGAGGAGGAGGAAGGAGGAGGAAAGAGGGAGGAGGGAGGGAGGAGGAGGAGGGAGGAGGAGAACGGCAGAACGGCTGCCTTCCTCACACCTCACCTAGTTAGTCTGTGTCCAAATGGCATCCTATTCCCTATGTAGTTCACTAAGACCAGAGCCTGGTCAAAAGTAGTGCACTATATAGGGAATAGGGTGCCATTTGGGACGTAACCCTAGTCTCGTCATCATGCAATCTAGCCCCTTTCACTTTCCACTGCTTCCCATTGTCTCATAACCCCAGTCGGAGCTAGGGAGGGAGAGAACGCTTCCCATTGTCTCATAACCCCAGTCGGAGCTAGGGAGGGAGAGAACGCTTCCCATTATCTCATAACCCCAGTCGGAGCTAGGGAGGGAGAGAACGCTTCCCAATCCTCCACCATCTGGTGACGCTGCCAGCAGCACCTTCTGTAAAGACACACACACACTCACATACACACACACACACTTATGACATTTTGCTGTATGATTAATAATGGTATTTATTGCGTTACTGCTCTTAAAGATGAGCCACTGGTGTGTGAAATGAATGCTGGGTAAGATATTCTGAAATGTGTATTTTCTTGGGATGCAGTCTGAGGCAACTTGATCTCACATGAAACATTTACATGAATTGCAAGAGCCTGAATAACAATCACATTCTCAACCAGAAGACTGAAAGAGGACTCTCCATGGACCACAGCTAAACTGATCTATAAACCCAAAACCACATCTCTTGTGTGCTGGCCAAGTAACAGTCTGTCACAGAAGACTACAGTTAAATCAGTAGATCACGAAGAGTTAATTATAACTCAAATCATAACTAAATCACAGATATGTGAAATCATAGAGGACAGAGCCAGGGTGAAAGATAATCATCACATATCCAGTCAGATCCACTCAGATCATGATAAGTGAAGTTCTATTTGAAGAGGAGGATGGTACTGCAGTGTAGGAGGTAAGGATGTGGTTAACAGAGCAGGTTCTGAATGAGACTAGACAGGGTTATGTATTAATGATGGGGAGATGGGAACTAAAAGCCTGGTGTGAATCCAAAATGGCCCCCTATTCTCTATATAGTGCACTACTTTTGGTCACTAGTTAGGGGATACGGTGTAATTTGGGACACATACTGGTTTTCCATATATTTATTAGCTAGAGGGTATATTATGTTGCACCAGGCGAAGTCAGCAGCACTCTGCAGGGAGGAGAAGATGTGAAGGCAGAGTATAGAGTTGTGACTTATCTGACTTTACGTGTTCAGGTCTCAGGCAAGGTTAGGCTACTCATCACGCAAACAAGCTTGGGTCACAAAATTAAACCTCTATTGCATGACTTATTCGTTTCATCTCCTAGTGGGGCAAAGAGCCTATGTTGCATAGAGACACTATATTGTTTATGCTGCTGACCTGGTAAACCTGCACCAAAACATCCCTGACAATGGCGCTTTTCCTCTCATGTCTTAACACACCTGGACACATGGAGTTGCCTGTAGACAGTGTTATCTATTGTGCCGTTTACTTTCCAGCAGGATTCTAACCTATTTGATATTGAATTGGAAAGGAAGCCTTCTCCATGTGAAGTTGTTTTCTCATCCTGTGTAGAACGACCCAGGAGCAACCAGGGGACTGTTTGACTCAAACTAGTAGAAGTGGAAAAGTTATTTCATCATCCTGCTTTATAGAAGAGTCTCATGTCGACAGATCTCTGAGGAAGAGAATTCTTTACTATCTCCTCAACCTGATAGATAAAAGGTTCCAATTAAGAGAAGGGCCAGATAAGGTGAAGTCCCCTTTGTGTTGGGCTGTGGAAGTGGCTGTGCTTTAGCTGGGAATGGAATGGTCTCCTGGGCCCTGTAGGCTAGAGGCAGGAAGGAGCAGAGACAGACTCAGAGATGCGCCATTATTCGCCACAGGCCTTCCTTTTACCAAACACTGTCGATCTCAAACACTCTCCTCTACAAACCCTTTCCAAACAACCAACAAACAAACAAAGAGTTAAGTGAAGAACATCGTCTGGGAATTTAAGATCAGGGCTCTTTTGGGCCGTCTGTATGACCCACTCATCCCTTTAAATGGAGCTACAAATGGAATGAAAGAAATGAGAAACAAATCATTTAGGTTCAGTACATCTCTTTGCTTGTTTGGAGTGGACCAAAAAACAGAGTTTCTGATATTCCTTTGCAGATATCTAGTCTTCCTACAGATCAAGAGAGATCTGTACCATGGACGTCTCCTGTGTAAGACGTCGGATGCTGCCATGTTGGCTGCCTACATACTACAAGGTAAATGGACCACAGCAACCCCATGTTTTTCTAGACTATTTATTTTATTGAACCTTTATTTAACTAGGCAAGTCAGTTAAGAACAAATTCTTATTTAAAAAAAAAATACAATATAAATATAGGACAAAACACACTTCACAACACTACATAAAGAGAAACCTAAGGCAACAACATAGCAAGGCAGCAACACATGACAACACAGCATGGTAGCAACACAACATAACAACAACATGGTAGCAAAACAACATGGTAGCAGCACAAAACATGGTACAAACATTATTGGGCAGTCAACAGCACAAAGGTCAAGAAGGTAGAGAAAACAATACATCACACAAAGCAGCCACAACTGTCAGTAAGAGTGTCCATGATTGAGTCTTTGAATGAATAAATTGAGATAAAACTGTCCAGTTTGAGTGTTTGTTGCAGCTTGTTCCAGTCGCTAGCTGCAGTGAACTGAAAAGAGGAGCGACCCAGGGATGTGTGTGCTTTGGGGACCTTTAACAGAATGTGACTGGCAGAACGGGTGTTTTATGTGGAGGATGAGGGCTGCAGTAGATATCTCATATAGGGGGGAGTGAGTCCTAAGAGGGTTTTATAAAGGTGTTTGTTATAAGACTTAATGGAAAAATACCACTGTCACCTACTGTTTTCATTGTGATGTGAGTGTGTGAGTTGAGGTAGTGTAGTGGAGGTATAGGTCTAGAGCTTAGGCTGTAGCCTCCAGCACTGTGGCAGCATCCTCATTGGCATTCAGTCAGCTGATTTAAGGCTTGGCTCTCCTGCTCCCCTGCCACACAGAGACAAGGCCGCCATTGTCTGATTGTCTGGGCCTGGCTCTTACAGAATCTCAGGGCTGCATGAAAGAACAGCAGTAGAACAGCCTGGTTAACCTATAGCAGAGATATAGAAGAGAAGCTCTGACGGCATATACCATGACCACAATACATGTGGTTTATAACAGCCAGGTCACTATGCTTTATGTCATATGGGTTACATAGGTCTTCCCAGTAATGTATTTGTGTGTGTTACAGACATAACAGGTAAAGTTGTTTCTGTTGTCTCCTGTGTTCTCCATCCTCCCCCAGCTGAGGTTGGTGACTATGATCCTGGAAAGCATCCTGAGGGCTACAGCTCTAAGTTCCAGTTCTTCCCTAAACACTCAGAGAAGCTGGAGAGACGCATCTCTGACATCCACAAGACAGAACTAATGTAAGGTGACACCTGTCAGACTCCTCATTGTGATTTTATTTGACACATAGTTCATGCAGTCTCTGTCTGTAGATCTCCATGCACACCTGATGCTGAACATAGACAACATCCATCCCGACTAGCCTTCCTCTCGATCCCTCTCTTTCCTTCTCTATCCACTCTCTCTCTCTCTCTCTCTCTCTCTCTCTCCTCTCCTCCTCCTCTCTCTCTCTCTCTCTCTCTCCTCTCTCTCCTCTCTCTCTCTCTCTCTCTCCTCTCTCTCTCTCTCTCTCTCTCTCTCTCTCTCTCTCTCTCTCCTCCTCTCTCTCTCTCTCTCTCCTCTCCTCTCTCTCTCTCTCTCTCTCTCTCCCTCTCTCTCTCTCTCTCTCTCTCTCTCTCTCTCTCTCTCTCGCTCTCTCTCTCTCTCTCTCTCTCTCTCTCTCGCTCTCTCTCTCAATTCAATTCAATTCAATTCAATTTGCTTTATTGGCATGACGTAACAATGTACATATTGCCAAAGCTTATTTACAATATAAAAATGAGAATCAAAATGGTCAACGGGACAACAGTAACAACAATAACTAAGTGTCAAAATAACCATACATTCAACAATAACAATAAACATACAGTAGAGTACATTTGCAGGTTGATTGGTCTGTCAGACACTGTCCCTCAACTTATGGCAGGCAGCAATGTAGTGCGCTGCCAACCCACAGCTCTCTGCGTCCTCCCCCAACAGGACGGGTAGCCTATCTTCATCAGAGAGGTCTTTGAAACCTTGAATAAGAGTTTCAAATTTGGGGAAATGGCACTCTCTAGTTGTTTTATATTTTGGACATTTTGTCAGGAAATGCAGCTCCGTCTCAGGTTCTGCTGTTGTGCAGTGGTTGCACAGCCTTTCCTCTACAGGGAGCCAGGTTTTCCTGTGTCTACCCTTCTCAATGGCAAGGCTGTGCTCACTGAGCCTGTACTTTGTCAAGGTTTTTCTAAGGTTTTGATCAGTAACCATAGTCAAATAGTTAGCCACGGTGTACTGTCGATTTAGGGCCAGATAGCACTGCATTTTGCTCTGTGCTTGTGCTTGTGTTTCCCAATAAGCAATGTAGTTTTGTTTTGACTGTGTTGTAATTTGGTTTATTCTGATTGATTGGATGTTCTGGTCCTGAGGCTTCAGTGTGTTAGTAGAACAGGTTTGTGAACTCAGCCCCAGGATCAGCTGGATGAGGGGACTCTTTTCTTTGCTCAGCTCTTGGTATTGCAGGGCTTGGTAGTGATATGAGAGGGGGTCACTGTATTTTAGATGTTTCCAAAACTTAATTGCTCTTTTTTGAGTTTTTATTATTAGTGGATATTTGCCTAATTCTGCCCTGCATGCATTGTTTGTAGTTTTCCTCTGGACATGTAGGAGAATCTTACAGAACTCTGCATGCAGGGTTTCAATGGGATGTTTGTCCCATTTGATGAAATCTTGAAATCATCATCAGCAGGATGATTGTGGGCCTAATTTGATACAAGATCATCCTATCTCTCCTAGATAGAATGTTACATCCATGATGAAAATATATATGTTGATGAGATACATTATGCATGACCCTAGCTAAGCCGTAGATATGCAATTTCATATCCACATCATATGCTGAATATACAATATTTTCCTAGCTGCTATTTGTCCAACTCTTCCTGCTTATGGATAGTGGGTGAAGGGACCGCAGTGACCTTATGTGTGTGTGTGTGTGTGTGTGTGTGTGTGTGTGTGTGTGTGTGTGTGTGTGTGTGTGTGTGTGTGTGTGTGTGTGTGTGTGTGTGTGTGTGTGTGTGTGTGTGTGTGTGTGTGTGTGTGTGTGTGTGTGTGTGTGTGTGTGTGTGTGTATTTCTCAGTACTGTACTGCTGTGTCATTAGTTTGTGGCAACCTGGGACAACTCTGCCAGTCAGCTGAACATCACATCACCCTCAAGAGGCTCTCTCTCTCTCCCCTCCCCCCTTCACAGTATATGCAGTATTCATATATACAGACTCTACTACTGTAGACCATCCACAGGATCTTACCTCTGCTTCCCTCTAGTGTTGGTCTCTCTCATCTTTCACTCACTGAAATGAATGAAACAAAATTCACTTTACAAATCATTAGCTCACCGCTGGATCCTTTTTCATCCATCATCACACAGCCCACCCCACAGTATTCTGTCAAGTCCCAGTAGACTGATGTTGTGTCCTCATCTCCCAGAGGACAGACTCCAGAAGAGTCAGAGCTGAACTTCCTGCAGAAGGCCCAGGAGCTGGAGACGTATGGTGTGGACCCTCACCCCTGCAAGGTACAAACACCATGAGAAGAGAAGGGTTCATTATAGCTCTACACTGGCAGAGTCCTTTTAGCTCTCTATTGATTCCAGTACAGCCTGAACCTCATTTAATACAATATGATTTCTTTGCTATTCTGTTTGTGAGGCCAGTTGTACATTACATACAGATGTCGGATCTTAATTTGACACCTTTCGTCGCAGGAGGAAAATAATCCTGCAGCAGGAGGATTTGAATAATGAAGAAATATTTAAAATCGCCGCCAGGGGACAGCTAGAAGCAGTGTTTGTATAGAAGGGATATAGTTGACCCTTGTACTGTATGTCGTAGCCTATAAGCTATATAAAATGGTGGTTGTTGATGTGTATGGTTGCATTTAAAATATACTTTGGTACATTTGAGTGTTGCAGTAATAGGACCTAGAAGTAGCGTTTGAGCGAGTGAGAAAATAATTTTGATGGCATGCCCTGATCCCATTGACTCAACTGCTACTTTTCAGGGACTCACAAGGCTCTAAATTTGAATATCCTGATGTAGCAGGAAAATTCTCTGCGACAAAAGAGTGATCAAGTTAAGATCCGACATCTGTACAACAACATACACCGTGTATTCAATACTTGTGTTGTGTCTGTGTCAGGATGTGTCAGGGAACCCTGCCTTCCTGGCCTTCACTCCGTTTGGCTTCACTGTCCTGCAGGGGAACAGGAGAGTCCATTTCCTCAAGTGGTGAGTAATAATATGGTTAGCATAGTCATAACTTTTGTCAAGCCTTCATTGTTTTACAGACAGAAATAGTTGCATACAATGTAAGAGATGTAAGTGTGTAGTTGTTGCATAAAACGTGCGACATTTGGCTTGCCTGTCGTTAGCAATTGTTCTATTTAACCTGGCAGTCCAGAATCCCATAGTCTCAGACCTAAACCTATTTGTCCCTCCTCCTGACTAGAAAACAGAGCTGTTCTAATCTGCCAGTTGGTCACAATGAATGTTTCAACTCTTCTCACTGTTCTGTTCGGTTTTGACTGGTCTTGTCTTGTCTTGGTGGGTAGGGACGAGGTGACAAAGCTGAAGTTTGAGGCAAAGACATTCCATATATATGCAAATCAGAAAGAGGTGGGTTCCATGACATGCATTATTAAAATGGGTTCCTTTCTGCTGTGGAATTACACAGTGAAATTCATGTAGATAAACCTGTTTTATGCAATGGAAATGGCCTTTGGGGAGAAGGTGTAATTTAGCCGTAATAGAGAAGTTAATGACTTAACTGGACATAAGATGGGGGTCCATTGTTGATAGATAAATGTGTACTCATTGTAGTCTCGTTCATAGAAATAGAATGAATAGAAGTGGTGTCTCCATTCAAGTCAATGATTGCTTAATTGGTGGACTGGCAGCCATTTTGTGTGTACCCATGCCAGAAAGTAAAAGCAGGAAGTGTACCCTTCAATCTGTGCTGTGATTTGAGTCAACTCAACTGGCATTACAAAAAATGTATTCCATTGCATGAGCCACATCAGTTAGCATAATTTGAATGAACATTCTGCATTACCATGGCAATCCAGCCTCAGTTTATAGAACATTCCAAAATACCATGTAAATTATTGCATCACAATACCAGGCAGCCATTGCAAGTGTACCCATGAGTTTACCAGTCAAATGCCAGGGTAAGAGCTTCCAAACCCGTTCTATTCATTCTATTTCTATGGTTTTGGTAGCCAAGTCAGAAGATGTGAAATACAAGATGTGCATACTCTGTCATACTCAGATGTGCATATGCATACCTACATGTGTATACTCACTGCAGGACAAGAAGATCATCTTGACATATTTTGCACCTACACCTGAGGCCTGTAAACACCTGTGGACGTGTGGAGTTGAGAATCAGGCTTTCTACAAGTGAGTTACACTGACTATCAGTAATTCAATCAATCAATCAATATATGATACAATGTACACTACCGGTCAAAAGTGTAAGAACACCTACTTATTCAAGTTTTTTTTTATTCTACATTGTAGAATAATAGTGAAGACATCAAAACTATGAAATAACACATCATGTCGTAATCAAAAAAGTTTTCAACAAATCAAAATATATTTTATATTTGAGATTCTTTAAAATGACAGCTTTGCACACGCTTGGCATTCTCTCAACCAGCTTCGTGAGGTAGTCACCTGGAATGCATTTCAATTACCAGGCCTTCTTAAAAGTTAATTTGTAGAATATCTTTCCTTCTTAATGAGTTTGAGCCAATCAGTTGTGTTGTGACAAGGTAGTGGTGGTATACAGCTGATAGCCCTATTTGGTAAAAGACCAAGTCCATATTATGGCAAGAACAGCTCAAATAAGCAAAGAGAAACGACAGCCCATCATTACTTGAAGACATGAATGTCAGTCAATACGGAATATTTCAAGAACTTTGAACATTTCTTCAAGTGCAGTCGCAAAAACCATCAAGCGCTATGATGAAACTGGCTCTCATGAGGACCGACACAGGAATGGAAGACCCAGAGTTACCTCTGCTGCAGAGGATAAGTTCATTAGAGTTGCCAGTCTCAGGAATTGCAGCCCAAATAAATGCTTCACAGAGTTCAAGTAACAGACACATCTCAACATCAACTGTTCAGAGGAGACTGTGTGAATCAGGCCTTCATGGTCAAATTGCTGCAAAGAAACCAATAATAAGAAGAGACTTGCTTGGGCCAAGAAACACGAGCAATGGACATTAGACCGGTGGAAATGTGTCCTTTGGAGTCCAAATTGGGTATTTTTGGTTCCAACCGCCGTGTCTTTGTGAGACGTGATGTGGGTGAACAAATGATCTCCGCATGTGTATTTGCCACCGTAAAGCATGGAGGAGGAGGTGTTATGGTGTCGGGGTGCTTTGCTGGTGACACTGTCTGTGATTTATTTAGAATTCAAGGCACACTTAACCAGCATGGCTACCGCAGCGATACGCCATCCCATCTGGTTTGTGCTTAGTGGGACAATCATTTGTTTTTCAATAGGACAATGACCCAACACACCTCCAGGCTGTGTAAGGGCTATTTT
Source organism: Salvelinus fontinalis (assembly GCF_029448725.1). Taxonomy (NCBI): domain Eukaryota; kingdom Metazoa; phylum Chordata; class Actinopteri; order Salmoniformes; family Salmonidae; genus Salvelinus; species Salvelinus fontinalis. The sequence continues at coordinate 80,462,490 of NC_074668.1, forward strand.
ACCAAGGAGAGTGATGAAGTGCTGCATCAGATGACCTGGCCTTCACAATCACCCGACCTCAACCAAATTAAGATAGTTTGGGATGAGTCGGACCGCAGAGTGAAGGAGAAGCAGCCAACAAGTGCTCAGCTTATGTGGGAACTCCTTCAAGACTGTTGGAAAAGCATTCCAGGTGAAGCTGGTTCAGAGAATGCTAAGAGTGTGCAAAGCTGCCATCAAGGCAAAGGGTGGCTACTTTGAAGAATCTCAAATATAAAATATATTTAGATTTGTTTGACACTTTTTTGGTTAATACATGATTCCATGTGTTATTTCATAGTTTTGATGTCATCACTATAATGTAGAAAATAGTAAAAAATAAAGTAAACCCTTGAATGAGTAGGTGTTCTAAAACTTTTGACCGGTAGTGTATGTGCTATTATTACAATGTTATTACATTGCTAAATCTTTTTGTCTCTCTTCACTCAAAGGTTGGACAAGTCCAGCCAGGTCAGAACGGTGTCCAGCAGTAATCTGTTCTTCAAAGGAAGTAGATTCAGATACAGGTAAATACATGTACTGGCTATAAGTAACGTTTTGAAGATCCTTCAGTTAAGTTTTTGGTGATAATGCACGGTTGAGGGTTATATTTTGTCTCTGTGTTGGTTCTCAGTGGCAGGGTTGCTAAGGAAGTGATGGAGCAAAGTGCCAAAATAAAACGGGAACCTCCAGAGATTCACAGGTGAGCCTTGGTGCTTTTGATGTCTGAGTTACACCATGGCAGTTAGTTTGATGTCTGAGTTACACAATGGCAGTTAGTTTGATGTCTGAGTTACACCATGGCAGTTAGTTTGATGTCTGAGTTACACCATGGCAGTTAGTTTGATGTCTGAGTTACACAATGGCAGTTAGTTTGATGTCTGAGTTACACAGTGGCAGTTAGTTTGATGTCTGAGTTACACCGTGGCAGTTAGTTTGATGTCTGAGTTACACCATGGCAGTTAGTTTGATGTCTGAGTTACACCGTGGCAGTTAGTTTGATGTCTGAGTTGCACCATGGCAGTTAGTTTGATGTCAGAGTTACACCATGGCAGTTAGTTTGATGTCTGAGTTACACCATGGCAGTTAGTTTGATGTCTGAGTTACACCATGGCAGTTAGTTTGATGTCTGAGTTACACCATGGCAGTTAGTTTGATGTCTGAGTTACACCATGGCAGATAGTTTGATGTCTGAGTTACACCATGGCAGTTAGTTTGATGTCTGAGTTACACCGTGGCAGTTAGTTTAATGTCTGAGTTACACCATGGCAGTTAGTTTGATGTCTGAGTTACACCATGGCAGTTAGTTTGATGTCTGAGTTGCACCATGGCAGTTAGTTTGATGTCTGAGTTACACCATGGCAGTTAGTTTGATGTCTGAGTTACAGCATGGCAGTTCGTTTGATGTCTGAGTTACACCATGGCAGTTAGTTTGATCTCTGAGTTACACAATGGCAGTTAGTTTGATGTCTGAGTTACACAATGGCAGTTAGTTTGATGTCTGAGTTACACCATGGCAGTTAGTTTGATGTCTGAGTTACACCATGGCAGTTAGTTTGATGTCTGAGTTACACCATGGCAGTTAGTTTGATGTCTGAGTTACACCATGGCAGTTAGTTTGATCTCTGAGTTACACAATGGCAGTTAGTTTGATGTCTGAGTTACACCATGGCAGTTAGTTTGATGTCTGAGTTACACCAAGGCAGTTAGTTTGATCTCTGAGTTACACCATGGCAGTTAGTTTGATGTCTGAGTTACACCATGGCAGTTAGTTTGATGTCTGAGTTACACCATGGCAGTTAGTTTGATGTCTGAATTACACCATGGCAGTGAGTTTGATATCTGAGTTACACAATGGCAGTTAGTTTGATGTCTGAGTTACACCATGGCAGTTAGTTTGATCTCTGAGTTACACCATCGCAGTTAGTTTGATGTCTGAGTTACACAATGGCAGTTAGTTTGATGGTTGAGTTACACCATGGCAGTTAGTTTGATGTCTGAGTTACACAATGGCAGTTAGTTTGATGTCTGAGTTACACAGTGGCAGTTAGTTTGATGTCTGAGTTACACCATGGCAGTTAGTTTGATGTCTGAGTTACACCATGGCAGTTAGTTTGATGTCTGAGTTACACCATGGCAGTTAGTTTGATGTCTGAGTTACACCATGGAAGTTAGTTTGATGTCTGAGTTACACCATGGCAGTTAGTTTGATGTCTGAGTTACACCATGGCAGTTCGTTTGATGTCTGAGTTACACCATGGCAGTTCGTTTGATGTCTGAGTTACACCATGGCAGATAGTTTGATGTCTGAGTTACACCATGACAGTTCGTTTGATGTCTGAGTTACACCAAGGCAGTTAGTTTGATCTCTGAGTTACACCATGGCAGTTAGTTTGATGTCTGAGTTACACCATGGCAGTTAGTTTGATGTCTGAATTACACCATGGCAGTTAGTTTGATGTCTGAGTTACACCATGGCAGTGAGTTTGATATCTGAGTTACACAATGGCAGTTAGTTTGATGTCTGAGTTACACCATGGCAGTTAGTTTGATCTCTGAGTTACACCATCGCAGTTAGTTTGATGTCTGAGTTACACAATGGCAGTTAGTTTGATGGTTGAGTTACACCATGGCAGTTAGTTTGATGTCTGAGTTACACAATGGCAGTTAGTTTGATGTCTGAGTTACACAGTGGCAGTTAGTTTGATGTCTGAGTTACACCATGGCAGTTAGTTTGATGTCTGAGTTACACCATGGCAGTTAGTTTGATGTCTGAGTTACACCATGGCAGTTAGTTTGATGTCTGAGTTACACCATGGCAGTTAGTTTGATGTCTGAGTTACACCATGGCAGTTAGTTTGATGTCTGAGTTACACCATGGCAGTTCGTTTGATGTCTGAGTTACACCATGGCAGTTCGTTTGATGTCTGAGTTACACCATGGCAGATAGTTTGATGTCTGAGTTACACCATGACAGTTCGTTTGATGTCTGAGTTACACCATGGCAGTTAGTTTGATGTCTGAGTTACACCATGGCAGTTAGTTTGATGTCTGAGTTACACCATGGCAGTTAGTTTGATGTCTGAGTTACACCATGGCAGTTAGTTTGATGTCTGAGTTACACCATGGCAGTTCGTTTGATGTCTGAGTTACACCATGGCAGTTAGTTTGATGTCTGAGTTACACCAAGGCAGTTAGTTTGATCTCTGAGTTACACCATGGCAGTTAGTTTGATGTCTGAGTTACACCATGGCAGTTAGTTTGATGTCTGAATTACACCATGGCAGTTTGTTTGATGTCTGAGTTACACCATGGCAGTTAGTTTGATATCTGAGTTACACAATGGCAGTTAGTTTGATGTCTGAGTTACACCATGGCAGTTAGTTTGATGTCTGAGTTACACCATGGCAGTTAGTTTGATGTCTGAGTTACACCATGGCAGTTAGTTTGATCTCTGAGTTACACCATCGCAGTTAGTTTGATGTCTGAGTTACACAATGGCAGTTAGTTTGATGGTTGAGTTACACCATGGCAGTTAGTTTGATGTCTGAGTTACACAATGGCAGTTAGTTTGATGTCTGAGTTACACAGTGGCAGTTAGTTTGATGTCTGAGTTACACCATGGCAGTTCGTTTGATGTCTGAGTTACACCATGGCAGTTAGTTTGATGTCTGAGTTACACCATGACAGTTCGTTTGATGTCTGAGTTACACCATGGCAGTTAGTTTGGTGTCTGAGTTACACCATGGCAGTTCGTTTGATGTCTGAGTTACACCATGGCAGTTAGTTTGATGTCTGAGTTACACCAAGGCAGTTAGTTTGATCTCTGAGTTACACCATGGCAGTTAGTTTGATGTCTGAGTTACACCATGGCAGTTAGTTTGATGTCTGAATTACACCATGGCAGTTTGTTTGATGTCTGAGTTACACCATGGCAGTTAGTTTGATATCTGAGTTACACAATGGCAGTTAGTTTGATGTCTGAGTTACACCATGGCAGTTAGTTTGATGTCTGAGTTACACCATGGCAGTTAGTTTGATGTCTGAGTTACACCATGGCAGTTAGTTTGATCTCTGAGTTACACCATCGCAGTTAGTTTGATGTCTGAGTTACACAATGGCAGTTAGTTTGATGGTTGAGTTACACCATGGCAGTTAGTTTGATGTCTGAGTTACACAATGGCAGTTAGTTTGATGTCTGAGTTACACAGTGGCAGTTAGTTTGATGTCTGAGTTACACCATGGCAGTTAGTTTGATGTCTGAGTTACACCATGGCAGTTAGTTTGATGTCTGAGTTACACCATGGCAGTTAGTTTGATGTCTGAGTTACACCATGGCAGTTAGTTTGATGTCTGAGTTACACCATGGCAGTTAGTTTGATGTCTGAGTTACACCATGGCAGTTCGTTTGATGTCTGAGTTACACCATGGCAGTTCGTTTGATGTCTGAGTTACACCATGGCAGTTAGTTTGATGTCTGAGTTACACCATGGCAGTTCGTTTGATGTCTGAGTTACACAGTGGCAGTTAGTTTGATGTCTGAGTTACACCAAGGCAGTTAGTTTGATCTCTGAGTTACACCATGGCAGTTAGTTTGATGTCTGAGTTACACCATGGCAGTTAGTTTGATGTCTGAATTACACCATGGCAGTTTGTTTGATGTCTGAGTTACACCATGGCAGTTAGTTTGATATCTGAGTTACACAATGGCAGTTAGTTTGATGTCTGAGTTACACCATGGCAGTTAGTTTGATCTCTGAGTTACACCATCGCAGTTAGTTTGATGTCTGAGTTACACAATGGCAGTTAGTTTGATGTCTGAGTTACACAATGGCAGTTAGTTTGATGTCTGAGTTACACCATGGCAGTTAGTTTGATGTCTGAGTTACACCATGGCAGTTAGTTTGATGTCTGAGTTACACAATGGCAGTTAGTTTGATGTCTGAGTTACACCATGGCAATTAGTTTGATGTCTGAGTTACACCATGGCAGTTAGTTTTATGTCTGAGTTACACCATGGCAGTTAGTTTGATGTCTGAGTTACACCATGGCAGTTAGTTTGATGTCTGAGTTACACCATGGCAGTTAGTTTGATGTCTGAATTACACCATGGCAGTTAGTTTGATGTCTGAGTTACACCATGGCAGTTAGTTTGATATCTGAGTTACACAATGGCAGTTAGTTTGATGTCTGAGTTACACCATGGCAGTTAGTTCGATCTCTGAGTTACACCATCGCAGTTAGTTTGATGTCTGAGTTACACAATGGCAGTTAGTTTGATGGTTGAGTTACACCATGGCAGTTAGTTTGATGTCTGAGTTACACCATGGCAGTTAGTTTGATGTCTGAGTTACACCATGGCAGTTAGTTTGATGTCTGAGTTACACAATGGCAGTTAGTTTGATGTCTGAGTTACACCATGGCAGTTAGTTTGATCTCTGAGTTACACCATGGCAGTTAGTTTGATGTCTGAGTTACACCATGGCAGTTAGTTTTATGTCTGAGTTACACCATCGCAGTTAGTTTGATGTCTGAGTTGCACAATGGCAGTTAGTTTGATGGTTGAGTTACACCATGGCAGTTAGTTTGATGTCTGAGTTACACCATGGCAGTTAGTTTGATGTCTGAGTTACACCATGGCAGTTAGTTTGATGTCTGAGTTACACAATGGCAGTTAGTTTGATGTCTGAGTTACACAATGACAGTTAGTTTGATGTCTGAGTTACACCATGGCAGTTAGTTTGATGTCTGAGTTACACCATGGCAGTTAGTTTGATGTCTGAGTTACACCATGGCAGTTAGTTTGATGTCTGAGTTACACCATGGCAGTTCGTTTGATGTCTGAATAACACCATGGCAGTTAGTTTGATGTCTGAGTTACACCATGGCAGTTAGTTTGATGTCTGAGTTACACCATGGCAGTTAGTTTGATGTCTGAGTTACACCATGGCAGTTAGTTTGATGTCTGAGTTACACCATGGCAGTTAGTTTGATGTCTGAGTTACACCATGGCAGTGAGTTTGATATCTGAGTTACACAATGGCAGTTAGTTTGATGTCTGAGTTACACCATGGCAGTTAGTTTGATCTCTGAGTTACACCATCGCAGTTAGTTTGATGTCTGAGTTACACAATGGCAGTTAGTTTGATGTCTGAGTTACACAATGGCAGTTAGTTTGATGTCTGAGTTACACCATGGCAGTTAGTTTGATGTCTGAGTTACACAATGGCAGTTAGTTTGATTTCTGAGTTACACAGTGGCAGTTAGTTTGATGTCTGAGTTACACCATGGCAGTTAGTTTGATGTCTGAGTTACACCATGGCAGTTAGTTTGATGTCTGAGTTACACCATGGCAGTTAGTTTGATGTCTGAGTTACACCATGGCAGTTAGTTTGATGTCTGAGTTACACCATGGCAGTTAGTTTGATGTCTGAGTTACACCATGGCAGTTAGTTTGATGTCTGAGTTACACCATGGCAGTTAGTTTGATGTCTGAGTTACACCATGGCAGTTAGTTTGATGTCTGAGTTACACCATGGCAGTTAGTTTGATGTCTGAGTTACACCATGGCAGTTAGTTTGATGTCTGAGTTACACCAAGGCAGTTAGTTTGATCTCTGAGTTACACCATGGCAGTTAGTTTGATGTCTGAGTTACACCATGGCAGTTAGTTTGATGTCTGAATTACACCATGGCAGTTAGTTTGATGTCTGAGTTACACCATGGCAGTTAGTTTGATATCTGAGTTACACCATGGCAGTTAGTTTGATGTCTGAGTTACACAATGGCAGTTAGTTTGATCTCTGAGTTACACCATCGCAGTTAGTTTGATGTCTGAGTTACACAATGGCAGTTAGTTTGATGTCTGAGTTACACCATGGCAGTTAGTTTGATGTCTGAGTTACACCATGGCAGTTAGTTTGATGTCTGAGTTACACCATGGCAGTTAGTTTGATGTCTGAGTTACACAATGGCAGTTAGTTTGATGTCTGAGTTACACCATGGCAGTTAGTTTGATCTCTGAGTTACACCATGGCAGTTAGTTTGATGTCTGAGTTACACCATGGCAGTTAGTTTGATGTCTGAGTTACACCATGGCAGTTAGTTTGATGTCTGAGTTACACCATGGCAGTTAGTTTGATCTCTGAGTTACACAATGGCAGTTCGTTTGATGTCTGAGTTACACCATGGCAGTTCGTTTGATGTCTGAGTTACACCATGGCAGTTAGTTTGATGTCTGAGTTACACCATGGCAGTTAGTTTGATGTCTGAGTTACACCATGGCAGTTAGTTTGATGTCTGAGTTACACCATGGCAGTTAGTTTGATGTCTGAGTTACAGCATGGCAGTTAGTTTGATATCTGAGTTACACAATGGCAGTTAGTTTGATGTCTGAGTTACACCAAGGCAGTTAGTTTGATCTCTGAGTTACACCATGACAGTTAGTTTGATGTCTGAGTTACACAATGGCAGTTAGTTTGATGTCTGAGTTACACCATGGCAGTTAGTTTGATGTCTGAGTTACACCATGGCAGTTAGTTTGATGTCTGAGTTACACAATGGCAGTTAGTTTGATGTCTGAGTTACACCATGGCAGTTAGTTTGATGTCTGAGTTACACCATGGCAGTTAGTTTGATGTCTGAGTTACACCAGGGCAGTTAGTTTGATGTCTGAGTTACACAATGACAGTTAGTTTGATGTCTGAGTTACACCATGGCAGTTAGTTTGATGTCTGAGTTACACCATGGCAGTTAGTTTGATGTCTGAGTTACACCATGGCAGTTAGTTTGATGTCTGAGTTACACCATGGCAGTTAGTTTGATGTCTGAGTTACACCATGGCAGTTAGTTTGATGTCTGAGTTACACCATGGCAGTTCGTTTGATGTCTGAGTTACACCATGGCAGTTAATTTGATGTCTGAGTTACACCATGGCAGTTAGTTTGATCTCTGAGTTACACAATGGCAGTTGGTTTGATGTCTGAGTTACAGCATGGCAGTTAGTTTGATGTCTGGGTTACACCAAGGCAGTTAGTTTGATCTCTGAGTTACACCATGGCAGTTAGTTTGATGTCTGAGTTACACCATGGCAGTTAGTTTGATGTCTGAATTACACCATGGCAGTTAGTTTGATGTCTGAGTTACACCATGGCAGTTAGTTTGATATCTGAGTTACACAATGGCAGTTAGTTTGATGTCTGAGTTACACCATGGCAGTTAGTTTGATGTCTGAGTTACACAATGGCAGTTAGTTTGATGGTTGAGTTACACCATGGCAGTTAGTTTGATGTCTGAGTTACACCATGGCAGTTAGTTTGATGTCTGAGTTACACCATGGCAGTTAGTTTGATGTCTGAGTTACACCATGGCAGTTAGTTTGATGTCTGAGTTACACCATGGCAGTTAGTTTGATGTCTGAGTTACACAATGGCAGTTAGTTTGATGTCTGAGTTACACAATGGCAGTTAGTTTGATGTCTGAGTTACACCATGGCAGTTAGTTTGATGTCTGAGTTACACAATGGCAGTTAGTTTGATTTCTGAGTTACACAGTGGCAGTTAGTTTGATGTCTGAGTTACACCATGGCAGTTAGTTTGATGTCTGAGTTACACCATGGCAGTTAGTTTGATGTCTGAGTTACACCATGGCAGTTAGTTTGATGTCTGAGTTACACCATGGCAGTTAGTTTGATGTCTGAGTTACACCATGGCAGTTAGTTTGATGTCTGAGTTACACCATGGCAGTTAGTTTGATGTCTGAGTTACACCATGGCAGTTAGTTTGATGTCTGAGTTACACCATGGCAGTTAGTTTGATGTCTGAGTTACACCATGGCAGTTAGTTTGATGTCTGAGTTACACCATGGCAGTTAGTTTGATGTCTGAGTTACACCAAGGCAGTTAGTTTGATCTCTGAGTTACACCATGGCAGTTAGTTTGATGTCTGAGTTACACCATGGCAGTTAGTTTGATGTCTGAATTACACCATGGCAGTTAGTTTGATGTCTGAGTTACACCATGGCAGTTAGTTTGATATCTGAGTTACACCATGGCAGTTAGTTTGATGTCTGAGTTACACAATGGCAGTTAGTTTGATCTCTGAGTTACACCATCGCAGTTAGTTTGATGTCTGAGTTACACAATGGCAGTTAGTTTGATGTCTGAGTTACACCATGGCAGTTAGTTTGATGTCTGAGTTACACCATGGCAGTTAGTTTGATGTCTGAGTTACACCATGGCAGTTAGTTTGATGTCTGAGTTACACAATGGCAGTTAGTTTGATGTCTGAGTTACACCATGGCAGTTAGTTTGATCTCTGAGTTACACCATGGCAGTTAGTTTGATGTCTGAGTTACACCATGGCAGTTAGTTTGATGTCTGAGTTACACCATGGCAGTTAGTTTGATGTCTGAGTTACACCATGGCAGTTAGTTTGATCTCTGAGTTACACAATGGCAGTTCGTTTGATGTCTGAGTTACACCATGGCAGTTCGTTTGATGTCTGAGTTACACCATGGCAGTTAGTTTGATGTCTGAGTTACACCATGGCAGTTAGTTTGATGTCTGAGTTACACCATGGCAGTTAGTTTGATGTCTGAGTTACACCATGGCAGTTAGTTTGATGTCTGAGTTACAGCATGGCAGTTAGTTTGATATCTGAGTTACACAATGGCAGTTAGTTTGATGTCTGAGTTACACCAAGGCAGTTAGTTTGATCTCTGAGTTACACCATGACAGTTAGTTTGATGTCTGAGTTACACAATGGCAGTTAGTTTGATGTCTGAGTTACACCATGGCAGTTAGTTTGATGTCTGAGTTACACCATGGCAGTTAGTTTGATGTCTGAGTTACACAATGGCAGTTAGTTTGATGTCTGAGTTACACCATGGCAGTTAGTTTGATGTCTCAGTTACACCATGGCAGTTAGTTTGATGTCTGAGTTACACCAGGGCAGTTAGTTTGATGTCTGAGTTACACAATGACAGTTAGTTTGATGTCTGAGTTACACCATGGCAGTTAGTTTGATGTCTGAGTTACACCATGGCAGTTAGTTTGATGTCTGAGTTACACCATGGCAGTTAGTTTGATGTCTGAGTTACACCATGGCAGTTAGTTTGATGTCTGAGTTACACCATGGCAGTTAGTTTGATGTCTGAGTTACACCATGGCAGTTCGTTTGATGTCTGAGTTACACCATGGCAGTTAATTTGATGTCTGAGTTACACCATGGCAGTTAGTTTGATCTCTGAGTTACACAATGGCAGTTGGTTTGATGTCTGAGTTACAGCATGGCAGTTAGTTTGATGTCTGGGTTACACCAAGGCAGTTAGTTTGATCTCTGAGTTACACCATGGCAGTTAGTTTGATGTCTGAGTTACACCATGGCAGTTAGTTTGATGTCTGAATTACACCATGGCAGTTAGTTTGATGTCTGAGTTACACCATGGCAGTTAGTTTGATATCTGAGTTACACAATGGCAGTTAGTTTGATGTCTGAGTTACACCATGGCAGTTAGTTTGATGTCTGAGTTACACAATGGCAGTTAGTTTGATGGTTGAGTTACACCATGGCAGTTAGTTTGATGTCTGAGTTACACCATGGCAGTTAGTTTGATGTCTGAGTTACACCATGGCAGTTAGTTTGATGTCTGAGTTACACCATGGCAGTTAGTTTGATGTCTGAGTTACACCATGGCAGTTAGTTTGATGTCTGAGTTACACCATGGCAGTTAGTTTGATGTCTGAGTTACACCATGGCAGTTAGTTTGATGTCTGAGTTACACCATGGCAGTTAGTTCGATGTCTGAGTTACACCACGGCAGTTAGTTTGATATCTGAGTTACACCATGGCAGTTAGTTTGATGTCTGAGTTACACCACGGCAGTTAGTTTGATGTCTGAGTTACACCATGGCAGTTAGTTTGATGTCTGAGTTACACCATGGCAGTTAGTTTGATGTCTGGGTTACACCATGGCAGTTCGTTTGATGTCTGAGTTACACCATGGCAGTTAGTTTGATGTCTGAGTTACACCATGGCAGTTAGTTTGATGTATGAGTTACACCATGGCAGTTAGTTTGATGTCTGAGTTACACCATGGCAGTTAGTTTGATGTCTGAGTTACACCATGGCAGTTAGTTTGATGTCTGAGTTACACCATGGCAGTTCGTTTGATGTCTGAGTTACACCATGGCAGTTAGTTTGATGTCTGAGTTACACCATGGCAGTTAGTTTGATGTCTGAGTTACACCATGGCAGTTAGTTTGATCTCTGAGTTACACAATGGCAGTTCGTTTGATGTCTGAGTTACACCATGGCAGTTAGTTTGATGTCTCAGTTACACCAAGGCAGTTAGTTTGATCTCTGAGTTACACCATGGCAGTTAGTTTGATGTCTGAGTTACACCATGGCAGTTAGTTTGATGTCTGAATTACACCATGGCAGTTAGTTTGATGTCTGAGTTACACCATGGCAGTTAGTTTGATATCTGAGTTACACAATGGCAGTTAGTTTGATGTCTGAGTTACACCATGGCAGTTAGTTTGATCTCTGAGTTACACCATCGCAGTTAGTTTGATGTCTGAGTTACACAATGGCAGTTAGTTTGATGGTTGAGTTACACCATGGCAGTTAGTTTGATGTCTGAGTTACACAATGGCAGTTAGTTTGATGTCTGAGTTACACCATGGCAGTTAGTTTGATGTCTGAGTTACACCATGGCAGTTAGTTTGATGTCTGAGTTACACAATGGCAGTTAGTTTGATGTCTGAGTTACACAATGACAGTTAGTTTGATGTCTGAGTTACACCATGGCAGTTAGTTTGATGTCTGAGTTACACCATGGCAGTTAGTTTGATGTCTGAGTTACACCATGGCAGTTAGTTTGATGTCTGAGTTACACAATGGCAGTTAGTTTGATGTCTGAGTTACACCAGGGCAGTTAGTTTGATGTCTGACTTACACAATGGCAGTTAGTTTGATGTCTGAGTTACACCATGGCAGTTAGTTTGATGTCTGAGTTACACCATGGCAGTTAGTTTGATGTCTGAGTTACACCATGGCAGTTAGTTTGATATCTGAGTTACACAATGGCAGTTAGTTTGATGTCTGAGTTACACCATGGCAGTTAGTTTGATGTCTGAGTTACACCATGGCAGTTAGTTTGATGTCTGAGTTACACCATGGCAGTTAGTTTGATGTCTGAGTTACACCATGGCAGTTAGTTTGATGTCTGAGTTACACAATGGCAGTTAGTTTGATGTCTGAGTTACACCATGGCAGTTAGTTTGATGTCTGAGTTACACCATGGCAGTTAGTTTGATGTATGAGTTACACCATGGCAGTTAGTTTGATGTCTGAGTTACACCATGGCAGTTAGTTTGATGTCTGAGTTACACCATGGCAGTTAGTTTGATGTCTGAGTTACACCGTGGCAGTTAGTTTGATGTCTGAGTTACACCATGGCAGTTAGTTTGATGTCTGAGTTACACCATGGCAGTTAGTTCGATGTCTGAGTTACACCACGGCAGTTAGTTTGATATCTGAGTTACACCATGGCAGTTAGTTTGATGTCTGAGTTACACCACGGCAGTTAGTTTGATGTCTGAGTTACACCATGGCAGTTAGTTTGATGTCTGAGTTACACCATGGCAGTTCGTTTGATGTCTGAGTTACACCATGGCAGTTAGTTTGATGTCTGAGTTACACCATTGCAGTTCGTTTGATGTCTGAGTTACACCATGGCAGTTAGTTTGATGTCTGAGTTACACCATGGCTGTGTTTAGACAGGTAGCCCAATTCTGATCTTTTTTCCACACTTTTCCAATCCTCTCCAAATGCTCCACTACACCGCTTCACATACACAACAGACATACAATGCAGCCGCTGATGTCACTCCTTTTCAGATCTGATCTGAATGGTCAAAAGACCAATTATTGAAAACAGTATCAGAATTGGGCTACCCATGGCACCTAGTTTGAGCATGTTGCTTACAACTCTAGATGGTGTGATTCCCACATGGCCCACATACTGAATATACACTATATGTTACTGGACTGTGAGTCCCTTTGGATAAAACTGTCAGCTGAATTACCTCCACTATATATTATCCTATCTAGAAACTAAAAGGGTTCTTCAGCTGTCCCCATAGGAGAATTCTTTGAATAACTATTTGTTTCCAGATAGAACCCTTTTCGGTTTCATGTGGAACCCTTTCCACAGAGGGTCCTACCTTTAACCAAAAATGGTTCTACCTGGAATCAATAAGGGTTCTCCTATGGGGACAGCAGAAGAACTCTTTTGTAACCCTTTTTTCTAAGAGCGTATGTCTATAACCCCAACATGTAACATGTTTCCACAGGGCTGGTCTGGTACCCAGTAGGAGCTGTCCTTCCATCACCCACGGCCCACGGCTGACCAGTGTCCCCCGACAAAGACGGAGAGCTGTACACATCTCCATCATGGAGGGTAAAACACACACTGGCCGCTCTCCACACACATCAGTTACAATAATTTACAGTAGACATAGATAGGGCTGGATTAAGTCTACTCATGTGTGTAACAAAAAGTTATAGCACACAGATGGCTGGTTTGCCAGACCCAGATAAAGCTTACTCCTGGACTGAAAATTATGCTCAATGAATAATCTCCATTGAATGTGCATTTTAGTCCATTAGTAAACTGGTCCCAGATTGCATCTGCACCGCTAGCAGAGCTACTTTAAACCCTACATTTTCTTTAGAAGTGCCTTACAAAGCAGCTGCCATAAGATTTAAACGTGTCTATGCTGCTTTGCTGCTATGGTACTTCACTGCTTTAGTGTCTGAATGGATTATAGCCTTACAGTGCCTCTTTTCTGGGGGCTTTTAACACACACACACACACACCCACACACACACACACACACCCACACACACACACACACACACACACACACACACACACACACACACACACACACACACACACACACACACACACACACACACACACACACACACACTGACGCACAAAGCTTGTCTTGAGCAGTAACCTGAGTAGTACCTTTGCTATGAGAGCAGAGCAACAGTTGTGTGTGTCATTCAGGCTTATCCATAATCCACACACACACACACACACACACACACACACACACACACACACACACACCAAAGGCTGCACCAATTATCTATTCTCCTTTGTCATTCTTGCAATTCTCTCAAGAGTTGCTGTGACTGTAAGGTATTATTGTGGCAGGAGAAAGTCACCATGCTGGTTTGTAAAGAACATTCACAGTCCCTTTTACAGTATAAACAGGAACGTGAAGTAGCAACTTACCTACATGATGTCTGTTGCATTGTATTGTATTGTACAATGACAGGTCCTAATATTGAACCCCTCCAACCCTGTCCAAACCTTTCCTGTTCTTCATTGGTATCTACAGTGGTAATAATACCCAGCCTAAAAATAGCCCTCCTGTCAGGGCCTCTCCATGTATGTCACTATGGAGCATATGGTTAGAAGGGTAGCAGTTTTAGGGGGTTGGGGGTAGGATAACCACACTGCAATTGGGCCACATTCCTGCTCTCAGGATGTTGCCAGTCACTCTCCCAGCCTGCCTGGCTGTCGTAGAGACAGAGTGGTGTAGTGTAGCCAGCCATCGCCAGTCACAAGGATAAAGGGATAGGGGACAACAGCAGACATGGGACAAGGGACAAAAGTAGAGCGGACAGACACAGGGGAAGAGTAGGGCGGTAGGACGGTGGTAGGGCAGTTGTAGGACGGTGGTAGGACATTAGTAGGGCAGTTGTAGGACAGTGGTAACTTGGACGCCGGTACACTGCGCTTATTCACTCCTTCAACAGCCACCATGGTGAAATGCCTGATCCGGATCGAGACCAAGGTGAATGTGCATCTGTGCATGATCAACCACTGCTACCGTGATATGAAGGTCCGCGTCCTCCAGCTGGGGCCCAGACTCATGGGCAAGGTTCTGGGGGCCATACCCATCTTCCCTGCCCTCCCTGGGGCACCCTCTGGGTTTGGGTCCGCAGAGGCCTCCAGGGTTTCGACCAGGCTGAGCGTAACACCTCCTGGTTATGGCTCCAACAGGCCAGGTAGCTCCTCCGAAGGTAAAGGACCTCATCATCATGGCACAGGATTCAGAATCTCTTACTAAACCATCCAGGGTTACACTTACACATGGCATCATGGCACAGATTCCTCCATCTAGTGTTACAGATCTTAGTAACATTGCTTTGAAACAGCTTTGGAAGCCATGGCCCTGGAGTCTGGGGTAACACAAGAAGCCTTCGAGGAACCTCTTCCTTCTCAGATTCCCTGTTTTTGTTAGAGATGGAACGATGGCATGCGGCTAGACGGAATTATTTGGTTTGGGTCTGGTGTCTCGAGTAAATGTTATGGCCGACGGCTTTGATTCTGAGTTGATTTGGTTTAAGGTCATGTTAGTAGTGTTGTAGAGGGACATCAGTGGCTGCATTGCCTGTCTGTTGTGTATGTGAAGCAGTGTAGTGGAGCATTTGGAGAGGATTGGTTGGGGTATTCCAGGTATTCATGGGTTGCATGTTTCGTCACAATATGTTTTTGAATGTTTGTTTTGGACTGATGCCCAACTAAGCAATTTACTCAATGCATCGTCAATGAGCGATGATGAAGATTTCATCAAAAGTGGCTTGGAAATACAATGCCATTCAAAATGAGGCAAATAATTAGTAGGAAAACCTTTTTTCATAATTTTGATGTCGCCAGATTGACTTTAGATGTACAGTCGTGGCCAAAGGTTTTGAGAATTACACAAATATTAATTTTCACAAAGTCTGCTGCCTCAGTTTCTTTAGATATTTTTGTCAGATGTTACTATGGAATACTGAAGTATAATTACAAGCATTTCATACGTGTCAAAGGCTTTTATTGACAATTACATGAAGTTGATGCAACGAGTCAGTATTTGCAGTGTTGACCCTTCTTTTTCAAGACCTCTGTAATCCTCCCTGGCATCCTGTCAATTAACTTCTGGGCCACATCCTGACTGATGGCAGCCCATTCTTGCATAATCAATGCTTAGAGTTTGTCAGAATTTGTGGGTTTTTGTTTGTCCACCCGCCTCTTGAGGATTGACCACAAGTTCTCAATGGGATTAAGGCCTGGGGAGTTTCCTGGCCATGGACCCAAAATATCGATGTTTTGTTCCCCGAGCCATTTAGTTATCACTTTTGCCTTATGACAAGGTGCTCCATCATGCTGGAAAAGGCATTGTTCATCACCAAACTGTTCCTGGATGGTTGGGAGAAGTTGCTCTCCGAGGATTCTTTATTCATGGCTGTGTTCTTAGGCAAAATTGTGAGTGAGCCCAATCCCTTGGCTGAGAAGCTACCCCACACATGAATGGTCTCAGGATGCTTTACTGTTGGCATGACACAGGACTGATGGTAGCGCTCACCTTGTCTTCTCCGGACAAGCTTTTTTCCGGATGCCCCAAACAATCGGAAAGGGGATTCATCAGAGAAAATGACTTTACCCCAGTCCTCAGCAGTTCAATCCCTGTACCTTTTGCAGAATATCAGTCTGTCCCTGATGTTTTTCCTGGAGAGAAGTGACTTGCTGCCCTTCTTGACACCAGGCCATCCTCCAAAAGTCTTCGCCTCACTGTGCGTGCAGATGCACTCACACCTGCTTGCTGCCGTTCCTGAGCAAGCTCTGTACTGGTGGTGCCCCGATCCAGCAGCTGAATCAACTTTAGGAGACGGTCCTGGCGCTTGCTGGACTTTCTTGGGCGCCTTGAAGCCTTCTTCACAACAATTGAACCGCTCTCCTTGAAGTTCTTGATGATCCGATAAATGGTTGATTTAGATGCAATCTTACTGGCAGCAATATCCTTGCCTGTGAAGCCCTTTTTGTGCAAAGCAATGATGACGGCACATGTTTCCTTGCAGGTAACCATGGTTGACAGAGGAAGAACAATGATTCCAAGCACCACCCTCCTTTTGAAGCTTCCAGTCTGTTATTCAAACTCAATCAGCATGGCAGAGTGATCTCCAGCCTTGTCCTCGTCAATACTCACACCTGTGTTAACGAGAGAATCACTGACATGATGTCAGCTGGTCCTTTTGTGGCAGGGCTGAAATGCAGTGGAAATGTTTTTGTGTGATTCAGTTAATTTGCATGGCAAAGAGGGACTTTGCAATTAATTGCAATTCATCTGATCACTCTTCATAACATTCTGGAGTATATGCAAATTGCCATCATACAAACTGAGGCAGCAGACTTTGTGAAAATTAATCTTTGTGCCATTCTCAAAACTTTTGGCCACAACTGTAGTATAGCGTTAGCTAGCTAGCTAAGATTGAGTGGACACCGGATTTTAGCTAGCTATCGTTAGCATTGCTAGCTATTTTTGATGAACTTAGCTAACTAATGACAACATTGCCTTGTCTAAAGTAAATTTGACAACATGATAATGCTGGAAAAGTTGTTTCCTACTAAACATTTGACTACTTTAGCAATATCATCGTATTTGCAGGCAGTATAGTGTAATTTAGACTAAACAGTCATTAGCCTCCGTCCAGAATGACTGGGTTTATCAGGATTTTAGGGCACCACTGTAACGGCTGTCTTCGGGTGAAAGAGAGGAGGACCAAAATGCAGCGTGATGATAATCCATATTTTAATAGGCTACTTAAACAACGAACAAACACAACAAACTGACAGAAAGAACCGAAGACGCTACAGTCCCGAACTAGTGAACTCAGACCAGATGAACACACGAACAGGAACAATCACCCACAAAACACACTACAAAACAGGCTACCTAATTATGGTTCCCAATCAGAGACAATGACTAACACCTGCCTCTGATTGAGAACCATATCAGGCCAAACAAGAAACCCCACATAGAAACAGACAACATAGATCATACCCACCCAACTCACGTTCTGACCAACTAAATAAAGACTAAAATAAAGGAAATAAGGTCAAAAACGTGACAACCACTGTGGCGCCACCGATAGAGGCCGGGTTGAGAACGTTCATAACAATGGCATGACGCGACCGAGTGATGGAGGTGAAACCTATGAATATTTAGGTCAGAGGGGCCTACTGTATCAGAACACCTTTGTTCCTCTGTGTTCGACTTGAGCATTCTATTTAGCAGGACAAGGTAGTATCTACAACCTATAATGAATGTGTGTGAGAGTGAAACCTATGATCCTCCATGAGGACTCTGATTGTTTCTTCTACTATCTCTATCTCTCTCAGGCCTGGAGTCCCTACGAGACTCCGCCCACTCCACACCTGTGCGTTCTGTCTCCCACGGCGACTCCTTCATGCCGCGACACCGTCACCACACAACAGATGCCGGCGAGGGCGGGTCATCCCAGCGGGTCATCTCTGACGAGGCCTATTGCCCCTCGGACAGTGTGCTGCCCACCCCCACGGCCGAACTCAGCCTGGAGCTAGCCGTGGCGCGCCACCCTAATGGAGCCCCCTGCAGCATCGAAGAGGAGGAGTCGGAGGCCGGGACTCCTGAGGGACAGGTGGCTGAGTTCGGCCCCGACGGCAGAGTGCTTCGGCTGGGTCGGACCAGGAAGTCTCTCCCTAACAACGAGGTGCAGGAGCTACATAAGTTCATCCTGAGTGTGTTGCGTATGTTCCTGGTGACCATGGGACTGCTGTTTGCCCTGCTCTCCCTCCTCATCATGCTGACTGAGTCTGACCTGGACATCGCCTTCCTACGGGACATACGCAAGACGCCTGAGTTCCAGCAGTTTCACTTTGAGTATTTCTGCCCTCTCAGACGGTGGGTTGCCTGCAAGTTCCGCTGGATGGGAGGCTTCCTTATAGACAAGTGAGAAAGACTGAGCGATGGAGGGAGAGAAAGAGGAGTGAATGAAAAAGAGGCCTCCTCTGAGAGGACATACGCAAAGGATGGAGGGAGGATAGGAGAAAGTAAAGAAAGGCTGTAGACAGGAAGAGAGGGCTGCTCCATCTGAACGGGAAATAACCTTCAAGCTTCTCCCACAAGTCACTTCCTGTTACAAGCCAAGGACCGCCCCCTTCGCTGACCCTCTTCCTTTTTTCTAACCATCAGACTGAACGGAGGACATTTTCTAAGCTCATGTTTTACTTTGGAAATTCAGGTCATTTCAAGGTACTTTATTTTTTACCAAGAGACAAGGCAACAGAGTTATAAAACGACATAAAATGAGACATCTGAGGTCTGTTATAGGCCTGGGAGGAAACACATATTATTCAACCAACAAAACAACAACAGTTGCCTTTATTTTCTATTACTTCATATAAACATCAATTGTAAGAGAGAAAAAAACTGTATAAAATTAAGATGGATACAAATATATTAGATTTGACATTGATATAAAAACAGAGGTGTGTAGTGTTGAGTTGTGTACTGTCCAATGAGTTTGAGCTGAGAAAGGATGAGAGAGAGAGATGAAAAACCATGCCTTTTACTCATTTGGGGTCAACATCTAAAACATCCATGATAATCATTCTAATGCTGCTGAAACTTTCATTTGGGCTGCTATTGGAGGAGAAACATTTCTACTGGCAGGAGTACTGAATTCTGGAGTCTGAAAAGAACCAAAGATATGATATTCAATAGAAGATGTAAAAAGGTACGTTTTTGAATGTACAGTACCATTCAAAAGTTTGGACACACCTACTCAAAACACTCATCCAGTGTTTTTCTTTATTTTTACTATTTTCTACATTGTAGAATAATAGTGAAGACATCACAACTATGAAATAACACATATGGAACCATTTAGTAACCAAAACAGTGTTAAACAAATAAAAATATATTTTACATTCTTCAAAGTAGCCACCCTTTGCAGAATGAAGAAAAAGCAGCCAACAAGTGCTCAGCATATGTGGGAACTCCTGTTGGAAAAGCATTCCAGGTGAAGCTGGTTGAGAGAATGCCAAGAGTGTGCAAAGCTGTCATCAATGCAAAGGGTGGCTACTTTGAAGAATCTAAAATATATTTTGATTTGTTTAACACTTTTTTGGTTATTACATACATACAGTTTTGATGTCTTCACTATTATTCTACAATGTAGACAATAATAAAAATAAAGAAAAACCCTTGAATGAGTACGTATGCCCAAACTTTTGACTGGTACTGTACATATACACTGAGTATACCAAACATTAGGAACAGTCTCAATTCGCCGATGCAAGAACTCAAAAAGGTGTTGAAAGCATTCCACAAGGATGCTGGCCCATGTTGACTCCAATGCTTCCCACAGTCAAGTTAGCTGGATGTCCTTTGGGTGGTGGACCATTCTTGATACACACGGGGAACTGTTGAGCATGAAAAACCCAGCAGTGTTGCAGTTCTTGACACAAATTGGTGTGCCTGGCACCTACTACCATACCCCATTCAAAGGCACTTAAATCTTTTGTCTTGCCCATTCACCCTCTGTATGGCACACATACACAATCCATGTCTCAATTGTCTCAAGGCTTAAAAATCTATAACCTTCTATAACCTGTCTCCTCCCCTTCATCTACACTGATTGAAGTAGATTAAACAAGTGACATCAATAAGGGAGGCTTTCACCTGGTGAGTCTATGTCATGGAAAGAGTAGGTGTTCTTAATGTTTTGTACACTCAGTGTACTATACTGTCTTGTAAGAGAGTTGAAGAATATCTGTGTAATGACTGTGGGTGTCCTAAACTTGGTTTATAGTTTGTTTGTTAATTAACCATCATTACAAATTGGCATGGAACAATCAAGAGACAGTCATACAGTACATCAAAACTATAAACCAAATGAATGGAATTGTTGTATTTTCTGATTTCAAATGGCATCAGATAGAATACTGTTACCAATTATTTTAATCAATGTATAAAAACTAGCAATCATGAGTTTTTTAAAGAAACTTTAAAAAAAAGATCAATCAAACTAGATGCAATGGTGTTCTTTGTTATTATTAAGTGACCTGGAAAGTTCAGTAGGGGGTAGAACAAAGTGGTCAACCTCTTGAAAACACTGACTAGATGTGCAATACTATAATGATAAAAACTATGAGTATTTTAAGGTTGGATATGGTACATTTTAGTTTATTAAATGTGCACTTTGAAATAAATAATTCTGGTTATTTTCCAAAGTTATAAGAAAATGAACATGCCTAGGTGAAAAATACATTTCAACTTGTAGTTGTGCTAATGCATTGGGTTATTTTTAAATGTTGAATATATTGAAGTCCTGCTGAATTATTTTGTACAAAGTAGAGTCTCCTTATATTTAGAGTTTTCCTTGTATAACCTATTTTAACTGAACTAATGTTATTTTTTATCATTGAAAATTATACTTTTTTAGCGCAGTGATTCAGATGAGGACTAGAATTCAAAGAAATACGCAAAGTAGGTAGAGATTCAGGGACGGTTTCCTGGACCCATATTAAGCCTACACCTGAGCTATGGCATCGTTAATGGTGCATCTCCATTCAAAGTGCTTTGTAGTCTAGGAATCGGTTTAATCTGGGCCAGGGAAAGTTTTTGTCAAGTTTACCTCCAAATCCACCTAAGGGAGCATTATACCCTCTCATTTTCACACTGTCTTTACATGTCTACCAAAGATACCTCTCTGCAGCCTCAGTGGTACTTCACATGAGAGCTAGAGTTCCTGAGGAGGGTTTGGGAGAGGGTTGACTAGTGAAGAGCTGCAGAACAGGACAATGATAATCACTACAAGCTTCTATTATATTGTCCTTAGCCAGCACTCTATCTGTTGGCTTAGAATAAACAAGTTGAGAGAGGGAATAGCATCGACTTGGGGTTGAAAAATTCTGGAAAATGTCCCCAAATTACCATGCTTTCCAGGAATCACACTTGGAAGATTACTGGAAACGGGAGGGAATAAGCAGAAAATGTGTAATTCTCGTACCAGGAATTCTGGAATTTTGTGAAAGTGACCAGAAATTTTGCAACCCTTCATAGACTCAAGATAAAAGTATCTTTCTACATCATCATTTGGTTTTGCATCAGTTCAATCCTATCAGACATATGTATATTGTTTAAATGTTATAATCCCTCAATAGACTAGTGTATGTTGGGTTTAATAAATAATATAGATTTATGAATTAATGTGGTCTGCTATGCACCAATATTAAGATAACGACAAGTGGTTGGTACCTGATTGGTGTATTAGATTAAAGTGATTGATTTTGTTTGAAGTTGTGGAAGGCCAGTCAAGGCAGAAGATTTAGATTTTTATACCTCAGATCGCAACTTTGAATTTCAGTTCAATGTGTATGACAAACAATACAACCTTATTTGAGCAATAATGAAAACATTTGAAAATAATGAAATGTTGAAATCAATGTGGGCAGCTACAGACAGAAAAAGTAAGTGATGTTTTTTGTTTTGTTTTGATGTGTTCTGTCTTTCCATATAGGATCACTGGATATTCAAGTGACATGTTTTTCATGATTAGCCTACCTACCGTTATACTGGTGAACCTAGCTTCTTAATGCATGGGATGAGATGATGATGAGAAGATGGTGTAGCAGTAGCATGCAGCTCAGTGTTGATTGCAATGGGTGTGTTCCAGGTTGTTGCAGTCATGCTGCACATCTCGAAAGATCTCTATAAATCAATAGCAATATCATATCAGTGTGGTTCCGGAGATGTGCAAACATGTCTCCAGGGGTCGTATTCACTAGAAACCAAACTGAAGAAACAAACAGGGAGGGATTACCTTAATTCTTTCTTTGCGAGACATTTTCCTACGGTGTGTAATGTAACTAATGAATACTAGTGACCCAGGTGGTAAGATCTGACAATCTGAGCAGTGTGACTGCAATGAAGACGACCTGGAACGTCCCCAATGACTCCAGTGTTAGGAACACCCAGACAGCCTCTGCAATGTCCTTCTGTTAGCTCCCTTACTGTCTCATGGCCATGCATATGGATCGGTCTCTGCAAGCATGTCTTCTGTATTTCTGTTGTTACTCCCAATCAAGACTGAATATTTTTTAACACAAGATGAAGACTGGTGTATTCGATGATTAATTTATCAATAAATATAATTTATTCTTAAATGTGTGTACCATATCCTTCACCTCGTGAGTCTTACTCATACCATCTCAACCATTGTAACACTTATTTTCTAACAGTATAAAATACTATACAATATTTGTTATTTCTGATGGTTCCTTGTAAACCTTACCGTATGCTTCCCAGTCTAAACAGTTCGCACATACAGTACCATTCAAAAGTTTGGACACACCTACTCATTCAAGGGTTTTTCTGTATTTTTACTATTTTCTACATTGTAGAATAATAGTGAAGACATCAACACTATGAAATAACACATGAAATAATGTAGTACCAAATAAAAATATATTTTAGATACTTCAAAGTAGCCACCCTTTGCCTTAATGACAGCTTTGCACACTCTTAGCATTCTCTCAACCAGCTTCATGATGCTTTTCCAACAACCTTGAAGGAGTTCCCACATATACTGAGAACTTGTTGGCTGATTTTCCTTCACTCTACGGTCCAACTCATTCCAAACCATCTCAATTGGGTTGAGGTCGGGTGATTGTGGAGGCCAGGTCATCCGATGGAGCACTCCATCACTCTCATTGGTCAAATAGCCCTTACACAGCCTGGAGGTGTGTTTTGGGTCATTGTCCTATTGAAAAACAAATGATAGTCCCACTAAGCACAAACCAGATGGGATGGCGTATCGCTGCAGAATGCTGTGGCATTCAGTTGTACAACTGACTAGGTATCATCCCCCTTTCCTTAACCGGCGCTAGTATGACGTCAGTGTAGTTGTTGTGAATGTATTACAACACTGCCATCTAGAGGTGAAACACTGGCACTAGATCTTCACTAGGGGGTTTTCTATGGCTCTCATTAGGCAACATTATAATAACATGACTTGTCTGCCTCAGCCTCCGTAATGACAAATAATAAACTACATGAAAAGTGCAACTTCAGCTATAACTTTATTTACTTACAAAACAATAGTAAAAGTGTCTTGCAGATAAAACATACAACATAAAAAAACAACCAATGACAGCCTACCCCGGTGAAACCCGGACGACGCTGGGCAAAATATGCGCCACCCTATGGGACTCTCAATCATAGGCGAATGTGATACAGCCTGGATCAGGACCACAATGTTCTGATAGGTCACCAGAATGTCCTGACAAGGTTTCGGGTTAAGGTTAAAGTTAGGATTTTGAATAAGAACACATTTTTACTCTCCAAAAAGTCCTGGAAATTCACAAAAACAAAGCTGTGTGGCTGCGTGAGATACTGAGAGAGTAGGCACAAAGTTCCACAGCCCAACTCCACCCAACTTGTCCCCAGCAGCCACGAACAGATGACTGCTACACGGGTGGAAGGCAACAGAGAAGATACGACTCTTCACCACCTTAGCTACTCCTCCAATCTCACTCAACTCCATGCTCTTCAGAGTACTACGGTACCTGGACGTAATGTCAGCCTGGCACAGGTTAGGGTTTTACACATCTATACATTCAAATCAATACAGGATGTCCATTAAATACTAATACAATAACATAGTTTGTCACAGAAAATTAGAAAAAGGCCAAATGCCTAACCTCCATAATGAAAAGCAAAAGTGCAAATATGGCAAGCAATAAACTCACTCTTTCAGATCCAACTCCTCCTTTTCTTCTTCGATTGAATCCTGTGGAATAGAATAAATAACAGTAAATGATCAGTGAGAAGAGTGAACTGTGAACAGCTCTGAACATACAGTAGAAGATTTGCTCATGATGATGAATAAATGTGCTACCTACCATCAGACTCTAACTAAATGGTACTTTTAAGCTGAAATGATTATAAGCCAAGACCCTTTCAAGTGTATGTAGTATCTTGGGTTGTGTTTGTAAAGTAATGTCTTGATGGTAGAGTCAGCAATGCACAAGTAAACAGCTGTATGGGCTGACTTACACAACTTACAGACTGACTATACCGCTTGTGTCGCGTGCGCGAGCGTTGCAAAATAAATTTAGAAATCTATGTTATTCAATTATTGCACCCACACTGCTTGCGCACGCCAACGAGTGTCTGAGTTGCCAAGGGCTAAAATAGAAGTCAGTTATATTTCTGACGCAGATCGCGCTGCAAGTCCTGCCTCTCCTCATTGGTTTGTAGAAGCAGATACCCACGTGCCATCTCTTCATTGATTATACCCACGTGGGTGACTGAAAGACGAACAAAGGTCAGTGGCGGTAATGCACAATAATTTATGAAAGTAGCCAATCGCCTTGGTGACAGCTGAAAACATTTATTTATCATGAAAAATTATATATTTCCTTCCAACCTTTTTGTGAGATTATGATAACAACCATATGATTTCCATATCTATGTAAATTATGCATAATATACTCATTTACCTCAAAATATGGGTTGTGATGGAAATGACAAGGTGTGGTCGAAATGACATCTAGGTAAAAATAAAAATGTATGAAAACAATATTTTATTGCAAATGTATTAAAATTATCCCCCCCCCCCTTTATCTGCATATAAAGACAAAGCAAAAACAGGTTTTTAGAAAATGTTGCAAATGTATTAAAAATAAAAAACAGAAATACCTTTTTCACATAAGTATTCAGACCCTTTGCTATGAAACTCGAAATTGAGCTCAGGTGCATCCTGTTTCCATTGATCATCCTTGAGATGTTTCTACAACTTGATCTACCTGTGGTAAATTCAATTGATTGGACATGATTTGGAAAAGCACACACACACCTGTCTATATAAGGTCCCACAGTTGACAGTGCATGTCAGAACAAAAACTAAGCAATAAGGTCGACGGAATTGTCCGTAGAGCTCAGAGACAGGATTGTGTCAAGGCACAGATCTGGGGAAGGGTACCAAAATTTCTCTGCAGCATTGAATGTTCCCAAGAACACAGTGGCCTCCATCATGCTTAAATTGAAGAAGTTTGGAACCATCAAGACTGTTCCTAGAGCTGGCCATGCGGCCAAACTGAGCAATCAGAGGAGAGGGGCATTGGTCAGGGAGGTGACCAAGAACTCAATTATCACTCTGACAGAGCTTCAGAGTTCCTCTGTGGAGATGGGAGAAACTTCCAGACGGACAACCAGCTCTGCAGCACTCCACCACTCAGGCCTTTATGGTTGTGACCAGACGGAAGTCACTCCTCAGTAAAAGGCACATGACAACCCACTTGGAGTTTGCCAAA
Source organism: Salvelinus fontinalis (assembly GCF_029448725.1). Lineage (NCBI taxonomy): Eukaryota > Metazoa > Chordata > Actinopteri > Salmoniformes > Salmonidae > Salvelinus > Salvelinus fontinalis. Next base: position 80,488,714 of record NC_074668.1, read on the forward strand.
AGGCACCTAAAGACTCTCAAATCATCAGAAACAAGATTCTCTGGTCTGATGAAACCAAGATTTAACTATTTGGCCTGAATGCCAAGCATCACGACTGGAGGAAACCTGGCACCATCCCTACGGTGAAGCATGGTGGTGGCAGCATCATGCTATGGGGATGTTTTTCAGCGGCAGGGACTGGGAGACTAGTCAGAATCGAGGCAAAGATGAACGGAACAAAGTACAGAGAGATTCTTGATGAAAACCTGCTCCAGAGCACTCAGGACCTCAAACTGGGGCGAAGTGGCCCAGAATGTCCTTCACTGGCCCAGCCAGACCCCAGACTTAAACCCGATTGAACATCTCTGGAGAGACCTGAAAATAGCTGTACAGCAACGCTCCCTATCATACCTGACATAGCTTGAGAAGATCTGCAGAGAAGAATGGGAGAAACTCCCCAAATACAGGTGTGCCAAGCTTGTAGCGTCATACCCAAGACGACTCGAACCAGTAATCGCTGCCAAAGGTGCTTCAAGGTACTGAGTAAAGGATCTGAATACTTATGTAAAAATGTTTTTTGAAGAATCCGGTTTTTGCTTTGTAATTATGGGGTATTGTGTGTAGATTGATGAGGGGAAAAAACGATGTAGATACATTTTAGAATATGACTGTAACCTAACAAAATTTGGAAAAGGTCAAGGGGTCTGAATACTTTCCTGAACGCACTGTGAATATATAAATAAATTCACACTACCAGTCAAAAGTTTTAGAACACGTCCTCATTCTAAGGGTTTTTCTTTATTTTTCCTATTTTCTACATTGTAGAATAATAGTGAAGACATCAAAACTTTGAAATAACACACATGGAATCATGTAGTAACCAAAAAAAGTGTTTAACAAATACAAATATATTTTATATTTGAGATTCATCAAAAAAACACCCTTTACCTTGATGACAGCTTTGCACACACTTGGCATTCTCTCAACCAGCTTCATGAGGTAGTCACCTGGAATGCATTTAAATTAACAGGTGTGCCTTCTTAAAAGTTAATTTGTGTTATTGTTTTCCATCTTAATGTGTTTGAGCCAATCAGTTGTGTTGTGACAATGTAGAACATAGTATACAGAACCCTATCGCTATTTGGTAAAAGACCAAGTCCATATTATGGCAAGAACAGCTCAAATAAGCAAAGACAAACGACAGCCCATCATTACTTTAAGATATGAAGGTCAGTCAATACGGAAATTTCAAGAACTTTGAAAGTTTCTTCAAGTGGATTTGCAAAAACCATCATGCGCTATGATGAAACTGGCTCTCATAAGGACCGCCACAGGAAAGGAAGACCCAGATTTACCTCTGCTGCAGAAGATACATTCATTAGAGTTACCAGCCTCAGAAATTGCAGCCCAAATAAATGCTTCACAGAGTTCAAGTAACAGACACATCTCAACATCAACTGTTCAGAGGAGACTGTGAATCTGGCTTTCATTGTCAAATTGCTGCAAAGAAACCACTACTAAAGGACACCAATAATAAGAGACTTGCTTGGGCCAAGAAACACGAGCAATGGATATTAGACCGGTGGAAATCTGTCCTTTGGTCTGCAGTCCAAATGGGAGATTTTTGGTTCCAACTGCTATGAGACAAGGTGTGGGTGAACGGATGATCTCCGCATGTGTGGTTCCCACCGTAAAGCATTCTGCAGCGATTCGCCATCCCATCTGGATTATGCTTAGTGGGACTATCATTTGTTTTTCAACAGGACAATAACCCAATGCAACTTCAGACTGTGTAAGGGCTATTTTACCAAGGAGAGTGATGAAGTGCTGCATCAGATGACCTGGCCTTCACAATCACCCAACCTCAACCCAATGGAGATGGTTTGGGATGAATTGGACTGCAGTGTGAAGGAAAAGCAGCCAACAAGTGCTCAGCATATGTGGGAACTCCTTCAAGAATGTTGGAAAAGCATTCCAGGTGAAGCTGGTTGAGAGAATGCCAAGAGTGTGCAAAGCTGTCAAGGCAAAGGGTGGCTACTTTGAAGAATCTCAAAATGTTAAATATATTTTGATTTGTTTAACACATTTTTTGGTTTCTACATGATTCCATGTTATTTCATAGTTGTATTCACTATTATGCTACAATGTAGAAAATAGTAAAAATAAACACCCTTGAATGAGTAGGCGTTCTAAAACTTTTGACCGATAGTGTATATAAATAAAAAAATAAACTAACCTTCCCTGTGGCAATTATTATTTTTTTTTTTTAACATACCCCTCCCCCCAAGTAGTTTTACAACTCTCCCCTATTTTGGACCACTCCACCCTAGTCAATTTCAAATGGTCCCTTATCACTGCATATTGTATTTGCTTGAATTGCCCTGCCAATGCATTGTTCTTCTCAGACCATTTTAAATAAAATTTTAGACTCTTCTCAGGAACAACACTATATTTCACGAGGATAGGCCTTACCATTGCTGAGATCTCATTGTGATCGGAAAGGTTAAAAAGGTCACGGACAGGTCAATGTAACTCAGTCAACAACGGCACCAAATCACCCATCTTCATTCTTAAATTCAACAAGTTTCATCAAATATCTAAAGATGGTGCTCAATTGGTGTGACATTTTCAGGGCTGATGTAGAACAAAGATAATTCAAATCAAAGTACAAATGTAATTAAAATGCAAATTAGCCAGTACAGAATACATAATTACAGTAATTTAAGCCCAATAATTGAAGGTAGGGTGGTCATACTAGTAACAAAGATTATTGCTTTATCAATTTGAAAACAATTTCTGAAATTACCTCCACAGCCTAACATACACAACACTTTTCACTAAGTCTGAACCGTAACACAGAAACCTACTAGTCTAATAACATAGCTTACTTCTAAGGTAGGCCTACATCCGAGTTGGGTTACATTGGAATGTTATTTTTGGTGTTGAGGAAAAACTGCAGAAAATAATTAGCCTAGGCACAGAAGAGAGAGTGAATTGCATGATATGGGACACATTTTCAACACACTGGTATTTAGCCATGATTTTATTGATTGTAGGGCTGTAGCCACTGAACTCTGATGGTTTTCTTTCAAATAAAAACTACCAATCACAAAATTCACTGCAGGTACAATACAGCCAATGAAAGAGCTAACCTACATGAAAAGCACAACTTCAGCTAAATATATAACTTTATTTAAACTAACAAAAGATCAACAATTTGATAGAAAACAATGTGCAACAATAGCAAAGGCAGCCTGGAGAAAAACATAAAACACAACCAAACAACTTATTTTGGTCTATTCTAAGCACGTGTTCTGGGCCCGTAACATGAAACATTTTAGAGTAGGAGTGCTGATCTACGATCAGTTGAGCCTTCCAGATCATAATGAATAAGAGGGAGGGTACCTGATCCTAGATCAGGACTCTTACTCTGAGATGTCTTGTGAACAATGGCCCAGGTTTCTCCTCTCAGGCAGTGAACACATACAGGCCTCCTGCTCTCAGTCGGTGAAGACGTACAGCCGTCCATTGGCGTTACCCCCCAGTAGAGCGTTCCTGGTGGGGTGGAAGGCTGTGACTGAGAGCACGGTGGTCATCTCTGGGTCCTGGAAGGAGTGCTGGAGCTGCCCACTCTCATGGAAAACCTGGATAGAAAAGGATATACTTTATTATCCCAGAGGAGAAAATTGTCTTGGACACAGTGCCCCTGTATACAAAATATATGAAACGTTACCCATACCATGCATAGCCACATAATCCATAACTTGTACACTGCCATTACACATTCTGTTAGGGGAATAGTAACACGACCTCAGATCTTACTTATTGTTGTTGAGGTTCGATGATAGACGTGGAAACAAAGGAGTGCTTATACCTGGACTCTGCGAGGCTGCTGCATGCTGCCCACAACGAAGCAGTCGTCTCTCTTGGGGTCCCACATCGCCTTCAGCTGGGACAGCCAGCTCCCTGTGTACAAGTTCTGTCTGCAAAGGAGGGACAAAGGAAATGGATTCATCAGCATTACACAAAGACACTACTACAAAGACTCCTGGGTTTGCTGGCTGATGTCTATTGGTATAAAGCACACATAGTAGAAATAACAGCGGCATTGGAGAGTAAACCCATGCAAACAGCGGTTGAGGGATCTTTCCAATGTTTTTCTATTTCACCATTATTTAGCCAGGAGAGATAAAACACTATTTCTCAAAAGAGACCTGGTCAGTTTTGCTTTCTAAATGTGATAGTATAATGAATTTACTGGATGGAGGTCAGTAGAGGAGCTCTGGAGGTCAGTTCCGAGGTGTCGTAAATCCTGAAAAACAAAGTCAATTTAATTGCTAAACATTTCAGGTTTCAAGTATTGGACAATAAGCTTAGTGCAACTTTTAAAACACTTATCGTAGCAAATAAGCAAATTATTTATTTGAACTTCATTGTCATTTAAAAAATGTTTTTTTTATCTCTTTACATATTTGAATGCGCTAACATCTTACTGTGGCATGCAGACTCACCTGATGTTGTTGTCTAGGCAGGTGGTCACTACTCTGTTGCCAGTGCCAGGAGAGAAGTAGGCACTTGAGATGCTCTTTGAGTGACCATAGAGCTGGGAGACTGGCTCGCTCCACGATGCCTTCAAACATCGAGCATCGTAAATGCTCACAATACTAGAGAAAAATCAAAACATCAATATCAGTTTTTGCAACATAAAAGATCAATGGATTTCCTTAATACGAATATACTATAAGTAATAATTTTGTAAACTTGACAAAATGCATAAATCAACTTATTAAACCATAGGATTGTCGCAAGGCTTGTAGAGATTGCTTGCCATAATGACATGGGTCGACCTGATTGGCTGACATATTGCACATCATAGCACTGATTCCCATGTTGTACCTGTTCTCAGCCACCATGATGTACTGCTTCTGAACAGGGTGGACGTGAACACAGCGAACCGTCTTGGTATCCAGGCTATGGAGGGACTCATGAGAGGTTCTGAGTAAAAACCAGACAGACCAACATTAATAAGGCATTAGCAATAAGCTTTTGACTTATAACACAATGGCCAGTCCTTGTACAGAGAGAAAATCAAAACGATGTTACTTTACCCTGGAGTCCGCCTGTCAACAATGGCAACGTCTCCGTACCAGTCCCCGGTGACCAGCGTCGAACAGTCATGTGAAAGGAAGTCAAAGGTTCTCAAGCCATCCTTGATCCGATACACCTAATTGGAGAAAGGACAGAGATAACGTAACAAAGACCAAACAGGGAATCTAAAGTCTGATATGTGAGGTTCAATTCCATTTTATGTTGCTTGGAAAAAACAGTTTGCTAAATGCCATATATTATCATCACTGTATTTTGCATGGTACCTCATCAAAAACGGCTTTCTCCACGTCTGTGCTCCGTAGCGTCCCGTCGTAGCTGAGGGTCAACAGGTCTGTAGGATGTGACCTGGAGAACGCCATGCAGGCCACCGGCCGGACGTGTGGCTCAAACAGCAGCACGCCCTCATCCCCCATATCAGAGTCCTGAGGAAACAAACAGCAGCACGCCCTCATCCCCCATATCAGAGTCCTGAGGAAACAAACAGCAGCAGGCCCTCATCCCCCATATCAGAGTCCTGAGGAAACAAACAGCAGCATGCCCTCATCCCCCATATCAGAGTCCTGAGGAAACAAACAGCAGCACGCCCTCATCCCCCATATCAGAGTCCTGAGGAAACAAACAGCAGCATGCCATTGTCGTATCCACAACAACTGGGAACTCGGAAATCTCAGACTTCAGCGCATTCAAAACAACTGGGAACCCGGGGGAATAAATAAAAACTAGCTCCAACTGATTTTTGTTGTTGTTGATTTGAACGGTCATCAAACTCGGGCCTCTTTCTAGAGCTCCGACCTGGAGATCACTGATGTCATGATTTGACCTTTTATTTTTCTGAGTTTCCAGTTGTTTTGAACACAGCAAGAGTCCTGAGGAAACAACAAAACTGCAGCACGACATCACCCATACCAGACTCCTGAAAGATCAACAAAAAACAAATAAGCCCAGTCACACATGAACTCTACGGCATCCAGCTTCACTGTGTGTGTGTGTGTGTGTGTGTACTCACGAGGTTCCACAGCCCCACTCCACCCAACTTGTCCCCAGCAGCCATGAGCAGACGACTGCTACACGGATGGAAGGCAACAGAGCAGATACGACTCTTCACCACCTTAACTACTCCTCCAATCTCACTCAGCTCCATGCTCTTCAGAGTACTACGGTACCTGGAAACATATCCAATGTAATGTCAGCCTGGCACAGGTTAGGGTTTTACACATCTTACCATTCAAATTAATACAGGATGTCCATCAAATAATACAAATATATATATTTGTCACAGAACGTTAAGAAAAAAGGCCAAATTCCTTAACATTCAAAATGAAACTCACTCTCCCAGACCCAACTCCTCCTTTTCTTCTTTGATTAAATCCTGTGGAATATTTTTTTGTTTTTTAAAGCTGCAAACAGTTATGCTGAACATAGGACTGAAGAGTTAGCCTGGTCCCAGATCTGTTTGTGCGGTCTTGCCAAATGTTATGGTCATTTTCATGCCAAATGAGTTGGCAAGATCGCACAAACAGATCTGGGACCGTGCTAGAGAAAAGTAGGTCATGGTGAACAAATGTGCAACCTCTGTCCACAGCTTGAGAAGCTCAGGTGGCAGTGAACTATCCTCCTCCATGTTGATTGGCTCCATACTAATGGGACCCTCTGGCTTCCTGGCACGTTCAATCTTTAGTAAATACACGTCAACATAAACAAACAAACCATTATCATGAGAAATAAAGTAGCGTTTCAAGATTAAAATGGAACAAATGTGAAAAGTAGGTTTTTCTGTGTAGTGAAGTACAATTTCTTAAAATAAGAGCATATCCTATTGGTCAGTTACTCACGTCGCATTTTGCTATTGGTCAGTCACTTACTCGTTCAGCTTCATAATAAATCCTGTGTGGTTCCGGGGGCAGGGGGAGTCGCTCTGCTTCCTTCTTCTGGATTCTCAAGGACTTGGTGCGAGGAGGCAGTATCTCTGTCCAGGCTACCTTACTGTAGTGAGCCAAGACATTAGTTACATTGTGTTAGAAACAGAAACGAGTCACACTGACATTCTCTATCCAAGCTGACCATAATAAATACATTCTGTATGCCATAATTTACAGAAGCTCATATTGGCTTTATGTCCTAAAGGGATTAAGTACGTATAACGGAAGCTCCTTCACTTTGTACAGAGACCAAATTCGACTGACCAATGTAAGTACATTCACAGTACACAGGAAACATTGAAGTAAATATTTTCAGTCATTGGTACAAATATTGAATCTGTCATTACTTTAGTTTCTGTTTCTTGAGACCTCTCTGTGTTTTTTCTGGTTTCAAATCCTGCTTGGCCTATTGAGGAAATAATAATATATGTTATTAATTTCACCACACAAGGAGTTCAGTAAAATATGCATAAGTAGATACCATTTAAACTCTGTTCTTCAACAAACTAACCTCAAGCAGTTTTATGGAGGACAGGAACACTTGGTTTTGTCTGATATTTTCCAACCGTTCCAATTCATATTTCGATAGACTTCCAGGTTGTATCTGCAATGTGAAAACAAAGAGTAAAGTGAGATCACCAACAGGACTGTATTCATTCGTGCAGTTTTCAAATGTCTCCTCTTGGACCCACAGACGTTTCACACTATTGTTACAGCCCTGAACTAGCTCACCTGATCGCCTAAACAAGGGTCGTGTCCTCTGCTCAGATGTTGATGATGTATGCAACAACGCCTGGATCTGTATTTTACATATCAGCTAACCACAGAATACGTTGTTATAGCTATCTGGTGTCCGACGGCAGTCGATGATTTGGCACACAACCATTGGTTGATGCATGCAGCGTCTGAGCAGGGGAACATGACCATAGGCTTGATCATTTGTTGACAAGTTGAACCGTGTGTGCTAGCCCAGGAATAGTTCAAACACGTGGAATACCTGGGGGTCACCGAGGAGATGTTTGAAAACCTCTGCATTAGTCCACATGTAACATATGAACCTGGGTCTACCGCGGGAGAAACCAACATCTTGACCATTAGACCAAGAGGAAATTCTCTATTGGCACTAGCACCGACTGATTTTGAAGGTGGGGCTACCCATCACGTGACCATGAGCAACCATGACCGACGCAAGTCCGCTACAGTCACCCCCTTTGATCTCCTGCCCCACGACAGATCCCACGTTGGGGAAAAGAGCCTTTTGACCAAGAGGAAATCCCCCATTGGCCTGAAGGCTGAAATAGATTTTGAAGTCGCAGGCAGGGGCTACCCATCACGTGACCTTGAGTAACCATGACCGACTCATGTCCTCTACACATACGCCATAGCAAACGTTTCGCAACGGAAAAGAAAAACAAGCCTTTTTTATTGGACAACTTGAGGTAGTCTCTCCCTGTTTCAATATTATCCAATCAGTTCTCTTCCGTTTCGTGGCTAATGAAACATGACTCCTAGGTTATTTGGCCTAAATACTGTGTGTAATGAACACTTACATCCTTGTCTTCCTTCTCTTTGACTTTTTCAATTCTTCCTTCCACTTTCAAAGGAAATGCTTTTCTCTGAGACAAATTGCATTTAATTGTAAAGTACTAGCATTGCCCAGTTATAGCCCATTAAACACACAATTGAGACAAACAATCATGCATGCATACATTCATTGAACTTGCACACATTCATTGAACTTGCACTTTGGAGTTGCATCGTGGATCAGTGGTCATCATATGGGTGGACGGACACAGGTACCTTTCTTTTCATTCCTTGATTTTCTTTGAAGCTGGGATTTGGTACCAGTACCTCATCTGGGGTGAATTTCTTGGGTTTGCACCCCTCTTTTGCTGAATGGAGTACAGGGACACCATTCTCGGTGTTCGTTGGCTTCATTTCCTGCAATTTATGTTGGGATGCATTTCAATTTGGTAATGACTTAAACAGGTTTATAATTGATCATAAAGATAGCACAGCGTTATCTTCAGCTAGATAGCTAGCTAGCCCCGACAATGCTGGAGGTCCGGGGAAGAATGCTAGTTAGGTGCCCAAGGAAACTTCAGGTGCACATGGGCGGGTAATTTACAATACTACAGTAAATGCGACTGCATTAAAAGTAACCTCAGAACCCGGAAACATATATAGCATGAGCGCTAGCAGAGACGAAGATGGGGCATCACTAGCTTCTATAACCACACAATTATAATATCCGCCCATTTCTACAATTTATCTTATTAAAATGTGATTTTAAACCTAACCTTAATCATGGACTGCTAACCTCATACCTTACCTTAAAATAATGACCGAAAGCACATTTTTGTAGTAAATTTTGACTGTGGCTGTGGAATCTAACTGGAATCTAACTTCGTGGCTAAATAAGCTAGTGGAAACCACGGATGGGCGAATAGACGGTCGTCAGTAGTTACTACAGCCACAACGTCATAAAGGTCAATTCACCATAATTTCAGGTCATTTAATGCTTAAAAACAAAACACATATGAATAAGATATTCGGCTACGGAAGTACTATTTCTTATCGATCTCAACAGTTTACGTCCAAAAACAAATTATGTGAAATGAAGTAAACAAATACTGAGTTACTGGCTAACTGCACTGGCTAGCATAGCTAACTGCACTGGCTAGCATAGCTAACGAACTAGCTACGGTCGCTGCGCACATGACATCGATGAACCACCAAAGGCAAAACCTCATTTCTGTTACAAATTGAGTGTGGCAGGTAGATGGTTTTTCGTGCTAAAAGATGACCTCTAAAATCTTATTTTAAACCTAACATTAGCAGCAATGCTAACCTTAAATTAACAAAAAGTGAATAATTATTTTCATACATTTTTACGATATTGCCAATTCTGACAGTGCCATCTAGTGGAAACCCAAATAGTCAGGTATAGATCATCTTTGGCGCTAGTCAGCTGCTTCTAGATGTCTGTTGATGAGAGAAGTTTGATAAGACAACGCATACTGGTCCTAGGTCTCGTTTTAGTACATTACAGTCATTGCAACCTACCATTTAATTGATCTCCACCCACCCAGGGCACCAGTCCATGCATAACTAACCCAATGATTGTACAATTAAGTTAGGATTGCTTGTCACTAACTAACGTTAGCGTCTATGAATGGGGTAAGATATACTTAACGATATCTTCGAATGTAACCGCTGAAAACATACTGAGAAGGGTGTGCAATAGATAGCTAGCTATATATTAGTTCTTGCAAACCCTTCTCTGTGTGTAGTGTTTACAGCCGTTACATTCGCCCACTGTTGGCTACATCCGAACTACAATTCTGATGTTACGTTTTAATGTTTAGAAACTTCAATAATCTTCGCCTAAAACGGATTTCAGAACATATGCTGATATGCCCCTTACCTTTCGTGAAGCGAGAAAGCGTCTTTCAAGAAAAATACACACCTTACTGTAGCAGTTTGGAACAGATCCACAAGCTGTGTGCCTCTAGTTGACAAACTACACGTCCTCCCCAGTTAAGCTTAAACACAGGTGTTCACCGAACACTAGATAGTTAATTAGCACAGGTGGCCACCTATGTCTTCCATAAATAAGTGATGTAACACGGAGACATGGCTGTGTGGGAACACACTAACCCTTTGAAGGTGTGTTGTAATTGAACTTTTATATTATTATTTTTTTCCTTGCCGATATGAAATATACGTTCCTTGTGTTTTCAAAATCGTACCGCAAGCGATGAGTTAATGTTTAGAGCAAATGTTGGGGCTCTTAACAAAACACCCCCTGTCCGAAGATACTACTATCATCAATAGGCGCTATATCAGTAGCTAAGTAGGGTTAACATTGACCTAGGTATTTGACAAAAGTAATATGTCGCAACCAAAAAATGTGTAATGGAAACGTAAGATGGGAGACATTTTCTAAACATTACATTTTTATCCGTTGGACTGGGGTGGATTTTTAATCTGTCAAACTTTCTTTATTGCAACAGATCTGATGGAAGCGGTGTTTTTCCTGACTTTCAAGAATGGCTGAATTGATTCGCCTTGCTTTTCTGCTTGGCTGGCAAGTTTTACCATCCAATTCTTTCAGATCTACATGAGTGCAAGTTTCACCATGGCGCGGACTATGGCGATACGTTGGCACAAGAGATGTATTAGAATATGGCAAATATTAGTCAATTATTGCATTCTATCCATGCTGGTTTTTGCGGGCTACCTGCAGTTGTGTAAAAATACATTTAAAGTAGTTTGGGGTATCTGTACTTTACTACTTGTATTTTTGGCAACTTTTACTTAACTACATTCCTAAAGAAAAAATATACTTTTTACTCCATACATTTTCCCTGGCACCCAAAAGTACTCGTTACATTTTGACAGGAAAATTGTCCAATTCACACACTTATCAAGTGAACATCCCAGGTCATCCACTCTGGTCTGGCAGACTCACTAAACACAAATGCTACGTTTGTAAATTGTGTGAGTGTGCCCTTGGGTATCCGTCAATAAAGGTTGAAGTATACATTTATACATTTACTATTTATACTTAAGTACATCTTAGCAATTACATTTACTTTTGACACTTACGTATTGTAACGACCCTGTGTTTATAAGCGCGGAAATCGACTCTGCCGCTTGAGCATGCTTTTGCGGCACAGTCGATAGCGCGCCGGACCTCGGGCTAGGAGGTCGAGGGTTCGAGACCTGCTCCCTGCCTGATTCATTACAGTATATTTAAAACCAAATACTTTCACTTGGGTCATTTTCTATGAAGGTATCTTTGCTTTTACTCAAGTATGACAATTGAGTACTTTTTCCACCACTGGCTACCTAGGACATGAAACAGATAGATGGGAGGGCATACAGGCTGTCTGCGCAATTTGCCTAAATGGATAATGGAAACGCTTCAAAAACTACATTTTTATTCGACAGACGTGACGTCATTACGTCCAGCTGTTTTAGTCGACACCCTAGCAGGCAATTGTCGCATCTATTTTCTACACGAACTCTAAATGTTGACAACAAAAAATATCACCGGACAAGTTAACGGAAACATAACTTGTGACTCACTAGCAATATTTCATGGGTAGTTGTATATGGATAGTTCTAAGCGATGGTCCTTAATCTTACCTGCAATATGTAGTACAATTTCACAAACGCGTTGGGAAGATTTGGTTCTTCCGAAACCATCAGGCAAACCGAGTCGCAGATACTTAGCTTGCAAGCTACGTCCGAACAGCTGTGTGTGTTTTCTTGAATCATTTGGTTGATGTATCCTGCACCACAGAAAACCCCTTTCCCGCCACCATGGTGTGTTGTAACAAACTCCTCCCCTTTGTTGTGCAAGATAATTCACAGCAGCTGATTGGTTATTATCTTTTTTATAACAGAGCAGACATCGCTTGGGGCACATTTGTTTATAAAAAATGAACCAGGGATCAATATAATTTTGCTTTTCGTGTGCCAATGGCTTTGGGGGTACAGCTCTTAGGAATATATATATATATATATATATATATATATATATATAACACATGGAATCATGTAGTAACCAAAATAGTGTTTAAACAAATCAAAATATATTTTATATTTGAGATTCTTCAAAGTAGCCACCCTTTGCACACTCTTGGCATTCTCTCAACCAGCTTCATAAGGTAGTCACTTGCAATGCATTTCAATTAACAGGTATGCCTTTTTAAAAGTTAATTTGTGGAATTTCTTTCCTTCTTAATGCATTTTAGCCAATCAGTTGTGTTGTGACAAGGTATACAGAAGATAGCCCTATTTTGTAAAAGACCATGTCCATATTATGGCAAGAACAGCTCAAATAAGCAAAGTGAAATAACAGTCCATCATTACTTTAAAACATGAAGGTCAGTCAACCCTGAAAGTGCAGTTGCAAAAACCATCAAGCACTATGATGAAACTGGCTCTCATGAGGACTGCCACAGGAAAGGAAGACCCAGAGTTACTTCTGCTGCAGAGGATAAGTTCATTAGTTACCAGCCTCAGAAATCGGCAATTAACTGCACCTCAGATTGCAGCCCAAATAAATGCTTCACAGAGTTCAAGTAACAGACACATCTCAACATCAACTGTTCAGAGGAGACTGAGTGAATCAGGCCTTCATGGTCGAATTGCTGCAAAGAAACACTACTAAAGTACATCAATAAGAAGAGACTTGCTTGGGCCAAGAAACACAAGCAATGGACATTAGACTGGTGGAAATCTGTCCTTTGGTCTGAGAAGTCCAAATTTGAGATTTTTTTGGTTCCAACCGCCGTGTCTTTGTAAGACGCAGAGTAGGTGAATGGATGATCTCCCCATGTGTGGTTCCCACTGTGAAGCATGGTGAATGACGTGTGATCGTGTAGGGGTGCTTTTCTGGTGGCACTGTCTGTGATTTATTTAGAATTCAATGCACACTTAACCAGCAAGGCTACCACAGTATTCTGCAGCGATACGCCATCCCATCTGGTTTGCGCTTAGTGGGAATTTGTTTTTCAACAGGACAATGACCCAAAACACACCTCCAGGCTGTGTAAGGGCTATTTGACCAATAAGTAGAGTGATGGAGTGCTGCATCAGATGACCTGGCCTCCACAATCACCCAAACTCAACCCAATTGAGATGGTTTTGGATGAGTTGGGCCAGAGTGAAGAAAAAGCACCCAACATGAAATCTGCATATGTGGGAACTTCTTCAAGACTGTTGGAAAAGCATTCCAGATGATTACCTCATGAAGCTGGTTGAGAGAATGCCAAGAGTGTGCAAAGCTGTTATCAAGGCAAAGGGTTGCTACTTTGAAGAATCTAAAATATATTTTGATTTGTTTAACACTTTTTTTGGTTACTATATTATTCCATATGTGTTATTTCATAGTTTGTCTTCACTATTATTCTACAATGTATAAAATACTACAAATAAAGAAATGAGAAGGTGTGTCCAAACTTTTGACTGGTACTGTATATATATATATATTTTTTTACAAAACCACAAAACTACATGCAAAAAAAGTAACCCTCAGCAGCATCAGTCTAAAATACACTAAATATGCCTAGTACAAACCTCTAAAGAAAATAACACTAACCAAAATGTCAAATCAAGAGAAGCTAAAATATTGGTGATGCTTTTGTGACAGTAGGCAACTACAGTACTAACTAGGATCTCTTACACACTCAAAACCAGAGCAATATGTTGCTACATAAGCACACGATTCAAAGACTCTCACTACCCAGTCATTGCCTACTAACTAACCATGACCAGCCACATACCATATACAGTACAAACCTTCATAATACGATCCAGTTATAATTAATTTAAAATAAAATGTAAAACTCACATTGTAACAGTATAACTACAGTTCTTAAAAACATGTCCATGCAAATAACACAGAGATGCCCACTCCTGTCCTCTGAATGAGAAAATGTATCCTGTTTTTCCTGAGTTCTCATACTGTAGCTGAAGACTCTGACTGTGGCCTTCTCTTCTTCTCTTCTGAGTTCCCGTTACATCACACTGGGGGGAGAGGATAAGAGGAGCAGGCTGCCAGTCCACACATGTTTCTCCCTCGTTCTATTAGGAAATATCTGAGGAGGAAATACAAAACAAGATATATTCTGTAAGCTATACCAAACAAATATAAACACAACATACAAAATGTTCAAAGATTTATATAAGGAAATCAATCAACTTTAAATAAATTCATTAGGCCCTAATCTATGGACTTCACATGACTGGTAATACAGATATACATCTCTAGGTCACAGATACCAAAAAAAAAAATAGGGGTGTGGATCAGAAATCTGGTATCTGGTGTGACCAACATTTGCGTCATGCAGCGCGACAGATCTCATTCGAATAGAGTTGATCAGGCTGTTGATTGTGTCCTGTGGAATATTGTCCCACTCCTCTACAATGGCTGTGTGAAGTTGCTGGATATTGGTGGGAACTGGAACACGCTGTCATACATGTCGATCCAGAGCATCCCAAACATGCTCAATTGGTGACATGTCTGGTGAGTATGCAGGCCATGGGACATTTTCCAGGAATTGTGTACCGATCCCTGCGACATGGGGTCATGCATTATCATGCTGAAACATGAGTTGATGGCGGCGGATGAATGGGCCTCAGGATCTCGTCACGGTATTTCTGTGCATTCAAATTACCATCGATAAAATTCAATTGTATTTGTTGTCCGTAGCTTATGCCTGCCCATACCATAACCCCACCCCCACCATGGGGCACTCTGTTCACGTTGACATCAGCAAACCGCCCACACAACACCATACACGTGGTCTGCAGTTGTGTGGCAGGTTGGAAGTTCTGCCAAATTCTCTAAAACAATGTTGGAGGCGGTTTATGGTAGCGAAAAGAACATTCAATTCTCTGGCAACAGCTCTGGTGGACATTCCTGCAGTCAGCATGCCAATTGCACGCTCCCTCAAAACTATTACACTGAGCAAAAATACAAACGCATCTAGAGATCTAGAGATTCTGGGTTCGAGTCCAGGCTCTGTCGCAGCCGGCAGCGAACGGGAGACCCATGGGGCGGCATACAGTTGGCCCAGCGTCCTCCGGGTTAGGGAAGGGTTTGGCCGGCAGGGATGTCCTTGTCCCATCGCGCACTAGCGACTCCTGTGGCGGGCCTGGGAGCAGTGCACGCTGACACGGTCGCCAGGTGTATGGTGTTTCCTCCGACACATTGGTGCAGCTGGCTTCCGGGTTAAGTGGGCATTGTGTCAAGAAGCAGTGCGGCTTGGTTGGGTTCTCAAGGCTCTCAACCTTCGCCTCTCCCGAGTCCGTACGGGAGTTGCAGTGATGAGATAAGACTAACTACCAATTGGATACCATGAAATCCGTGAGAAAAAGGGGTAAAAAAATAAATAATAACAATAAATAAATAAATGCATCATGTAAAGTGTTGGTCCCATGTTTCATTAGATGAAGTAAAAAAAAACAGAAATGTTCCATATGCACAAAAAGCTTATTTCTTTCAAATTCTGTGCACAAATTTGTTTACATCCCTGTTAGTAAGAATTTATCCTTTGCCAAGATAATCTACCCACCTGACAGGTGTGGCATATCAAGAAGATGATTAAACAGCATGATCATTACACAGGTGCACCTTGTGCTGGGGACAATAAAAGGCCACTTTTTAAAATGTGAATTTTTGTTCAGTGTAATAGTTTTGAGGGAGCGTGCAATTGGCATGCTGGCTGCAATAATGTCTATGTAATGTATATCTGTCTGTAACATTATGATTGGCTGGGTGTGCCTGGCTGCCAAATGGGTGACCTATGCCCTCCAAGGCTGCACCCCTGCCCAGTCATGTGAAATCCATAGATTAGGGCCTAATGAATTTATTTCAATTGACTTATTTCCTAATATGAACTGTAACTCAGTAAAAACATAGAAATTGTTGCATGTTGTGTTTATACTTTTGTTCAGTATAATTTCACCCTAAAAGGAGATAGTCAGACAGCTATCTTGCAGTATAGGTGTCCTACAATGTCTGGGTGTTCAATAGCTGATCTGTGTTCATGAAGCATCTATATAGTTATCATTAGTAAAAAAAGGAAGTTCAACAGCACTGAATATTTCTTATGTATTTACCCATCCATTCCCCAGTTGGTGCCCCAGGAGTTTTTCACGATCCAAATGGAGTGCTATTCTTTTCACCATATCCCACTGCCAGTACAGCATGGTTCACATTGTCTGTAATGTTCTTACACGTAGTGCTAGTACAAACAAAGAATACTTTATAAAACACATGGAGGACATGTTAATTCATTGTAATAGAGGGTCAAATGTGCAGTTTGTAGACCTTATGTGAACGGCAAGGAGCTTTACAGCTCATGAAAGTCTTCTACTGGAACATTGTATGGCTCATAAGTACAGTCTTCTACCTTCCACACATTATTTGATAAGATTTGGAGGTTCACAATTCGATTCCCACAAAGCTCTTTAATCCTGCCACCCAACATTTATTGTCAAGTGGGAGTGAAAAGGAACAACAGAGTGTACTGGGCTTACTCTCACC
The DNA here is from genome assembly GCF_029448725.1 of Salvelinus fontinalis. Lineage (NCBI taxonomy): Eukaryota > Metazoa > Chordata > Actinopteri > Salmoniformes > Salmonidae > Salvelinus > Salvelinus fontinalis. Next base: position 80,505,787 of record NC_074668.1, read on the forward strand.
TGCTGTACACACCATCTTTGTAGTGGAGGAAATCATCAGTCACTTCATATCCAAAGCTGACTGGGTTCAGTCTGGCCACAGCATCAACCATGCCCTTTTCGTCATACTGTTATAGGGGGGAAGACTGGGTTCAGTCTGGCCACAGCATCAACCATGCCCTTTTCGTCATACTGTTATAGGAGGGAAGACTGGGTTCAGTCTGGCCACAGCATTAACCATGCCCTTTTCATCATACTGTTATAGGGGGGAAGACTGGGTTCAGTCTGGCCACAGCATCAACCATGCCCTTTTCGTCATACTGTTATAGGGGGGAAGACAGAACAACATAGCAATTGCTGAACAAGAAAACAATGTTGAGGACAGATGCAGAGGTTGTAAAATGTTTAGTTTTAGTCTCTCACACTTGTTATGTTGACAACATCTTTCACGAAGGCAGCTGCCAACTCGGGCTTGAAATTGCAAGAGCCATCCTAAAAAAAGTAATTGGGATAAAGAAGTATATAGTGAGTAATCCAAACAAGTGAGTCATAAGGATTAAATACTAGTATAACACTGTTACTTGTGTTATTAACGTTTTCCTTTTTTACACTAAGAACGATTTAGAAATACATACATGTCCCGTGTAAGGATAGTCATCTTCGGGCATGAGTCCGTTGTTGTATCTAACATAGTCAAACGCCTGGCTTGGGAGTCCCCTGAAACCAATACATTACACTATCTGAATGATGTGTTTGTAGACAGATAGCTACAGTATGTATCAGGAGGCATAGAAGTCACATGCAGGACATGAGTGATAAGCTCATGTGATTTTAAGATGGTACTGTAGGCTACCAACCCCATACATCCGTGATTGTTGAAGTCTTGAGCACAGTCCACCAGTTGCTGCTCAGACTGGAAAATATAGAATGATAACTCACAGATAAGGCTATTACCAACAACCATTCAACAACCAATTCAACTGCAGTAACCCATTTCTTTCTATTGTACCGCTTCATCGAAACCATACAGGGGAACATAGTAGGTTGACTGCCAAAAACAGTGTGAAACATAGTGTGACACCGTTGAAAATACAAGTGAAATAGGGCTAGTTCTCACCAGAAGTGGGAGTTTTCCAGTAGCTATAGCCGTAACAGACTCAAGACAGCCGGTAGTGGAGAAGGTCCAGCAGCTTCCACAATGACCCTTAGGACACAACATTAGCACACTCACTCAACATGATATCAACACAGCACAGTCATAAATGTATAGCTGCTTTTATCTTTTTCACTCGCCCGCAAACAGCCAATCCATCAGAAAATGACTTGGTCATGTTGTTGTGAATATACACTGCGTACAAAACATTATGAACACCTGCTCTTTCCATGACAGACTGACCAGGTGAATCCAGGTCAAAACTTTGATCCCTTGTAAAATCCACTTTAATCAGTGTAGATAAAGGGCAGGAGATAGGTTAAAGATGGATTTTTAAGCCTTGAGACATGGATTGTGTATGTGTGCCATTCGGAAGGTGAATTGGCAAGACAAAAGATTGAAGTTCCTTTGAACGGGGTGTGGTATTTGGTGCCAGGAGAAGTTTGTGTCACGCTCAACAGTTCCCCGTGTGTATCAAGAATGGTCCACCACCCAAAGGACATCCAGCCAGCTTGACACAACTGTGGAAAGCATTGGAGTCAACATGGGCCAGCATCCCTATGGAATGCTTTTGACACCTTGTAGAGTCCATGCCCAGATGAATTGAGGCTGTTCTGAGGGCAAAAAAGGGGGGGGGGTGCAACTCAATATTAGGAAGGTGTTCTTAATGTTTTGTACACTCAGTATATTTAGCCTTTGAGGGAAACGTAGAACCTGATATTTGACAGGTGACACATAGTTTCCCTTCTCTCTCCAGTCCACAGAACCAGGATATGGCCCATGGCTGCTGATGTGACTCCCTTTGGTGGCAGAGCAGTTCTGATGAAGATAAATGTAAGAACAGTTACTATTGATTAGGCTATCTTATATCAGGGAAGCTCGTAGACTTATAATTGAGGTTAACTACAGGATCACATTTTAGTAATTACATTTCACAGCTGTACCTGAGGTTCAGTCAGGAGGAAAGTCTTCCTAAACTCTGCAAAGCTCATGTCAGAAAACTGATTCAGTCCCACTGGGAAAAGGAAAGTTACAACATGTCAGAAAACTGATTCAGTCCCACTGGGAAAAGGAAAGTTATAACATGTCAGAAAACTGATTCAGTCCCACTGGGAAAAGGAAAGTTACAAGAGTTGTAAGATATCATACTTGTACGTATATAAAGCTATATTATGAATACATTGGGAGTTAAGTTGTGACTGGGAAAACAGGAAGAAATTGACAAATAGTTTAAAATAAGTAAATGCATAGCCTACTTGAGAATGTGTGCTTCCCTGCATTATGATAGTCGATTCTCCTCTTATGCCCAGTGAAGATGTCCAGGCGATGGTAGTACTCCTCCAGAACATAGACTTTATTATACTGTAATAACAAAAACAGGTATAGGCAGTCAGTCAACTAAAGATGACAACCTCATACTGACAAGCAAATACATTTGAGGAAGGTCTTGGCCTACTGCTTTAATTTCTTAGAGGAAGGAACAAGATGCCTGTGTGTACAGTAACTTTTTAAGTTTACAATTGGCTCATTCATCCCCCTCCTCTCCCCTGTAACTATTCCCCAGGTCGTTGCTGCAAATGAGAACGTGTTCTCAGTCAACTTACCTGGTAAAATAACGGTAAAATAAATAAATAAATAAACTCTGGTATGTAGGCTACTGTATGTCATCTGCTTTCCTAAAAAATAACACGTGATGGATTTACATTGCAGCCTTTACAGTTTCACATACCTGTAACATCCATTGTTTGAAATTATATTCCTCTTTATTTTTTAAAAGAATAAAAACACAAACATGATCAGTTAGACCTATGATTTTGATGGTCACATTGAAACGGTCACTTATTTGTGCAATGGCAACATTGTAGGCTATAGCATGTTTCACTGCTGCATGTCTTATGCAATGTAATACGCTATAAATCAAATCAACGTTTATTTGTCACGTGTGCCGAATACAACAGGTTTTGAGACCTTACAGTGAAATGCTTACTTACAGGCTCTAACCAATAGTGCAAAAAAGGTATTATATAAACAATAGGTAAGTAAAGAAATAAAACAACAGTAAAAATACAGGCTATATACAGTAGCGAGGCTATAAAAGTAGCGAGGCTACATACAGACACCAGTTAGTCAGGCTGATTGAGGTAGTATGTACAGGTAGATATGGTTAAAGTGACGATGCATATATGATGAACAGAGTAGCCGTAGCGTATAAGAGGGGTTGGTGGGTGGCGGGACACAACGCAGATAGCCCGGTTAGCCAATGTGCAGGAGCACTGGTTGGTCAGGCCAATTGAGGTAGTATGTACATGAATGTATAGTTAAAGTGACGGGTTAAAGCGAGGCTACTCATTTCGGTAGCCTAATTATGATCTTTGTTTTTTCATTAGGCTTATTAAATACAGTCTGGTCAACTGCCCAGATCAAGATCACTAACATCATTTGTGAAGTTAACGGTCCACACAAAACCCGCTTTCACCTGCAGTGCACTGCATGGCTTGTTGCACTTGACTTTTAGTTTGTTCCTCCTCCACACGTCGATGTGTGCGTCCAAAGGGGATGCGGGATATCAACAACAAACATATTAGGGGAGTTATGCTTACCTTCAGGTAAAAACAAGGGTGTTAAATTGGCTAAATGCAAAAATGCAAGAATAAAAGCAACAGTATACAGCGCCATACTTCCGCGTGTGTTTCGCAACCAATGCATCACATGACTTGAGTAACCTATCCATTTCATTCATGTGTCCTTGTGGCAGGGTCGGTTATCAAAGTTTTTGTAAGCACCATGATATGCCTAATTTCCCACCCCACATCAAAATAATTAACATCAAAGTCAAGAAAGTGTGCACTTACTGAGAAGATAAAAATACAATTGCAAGTATCACAGAATTATTAAAGGCCCAGTGCATTCAAAATTCAGTTTCCCCTGTATTTTGCATCATATTGTTAAACAGCTGATGAAACTAACTCTGTAAAAGTGTGAGAGAAAAAAAACTATCAGTGTTATTTCCTGATAGTTGCTTGTTGAAAATACAATCTACACAGGACCTTCTAATCAGCAGGTTTCAAAGGTGGAGTTTCAGCTTGTAAATTAGTTAATAGACCAATAACAAAGCTCTCTGCCAATAAAGGCTAGTTTTGCAGTTGCTCTGCAAGGGCCGCGGCTTTTGTGGAGCGATGGGTAACGACGCTTCGTGGATGTCTGTTGTTGATGTGTGCAGAGGGTCCCTGGTTCGCGCCCGTGTCGGGGCGAGGGGACGACGTAAAGTTATGTTACACTTGAAGTTATGTTACACTTGTTACACACTGTTACACTTGAGAATCTTTTTTCGTTGCTAAAAAGCTATTTAAGTTCTTCTTCTTTTTTAACCATTTAATGGACAACCATTACAGTCTGGTAATTAATTGTTACCCAATTATTTAATATTTATATAAAAACGTCTGCATCGGGCCTTTAAAATTGTAGATTAGAACTTTACACACCTTTATACACTGCCACACATTCAAATTTTTCAGGCAGTTAAAATAAAGACTATTGTCATACAACTAGTGATTATTAAAAATTCACAGTCCACAGCCCTGAACATAATACATCTCTAACTCTGTGTGTGTCCTTCTGTCAGTCCTTTCTTCGGGTCAATGATGAATCATTTAAAATGGAAAATTATTGCTTGCAGAATTTTTTAATGAAAATGCCATGTTCAGCTCATATGGTTTAAACTTTTTAAACTTGGCCACAAGAGGACAGTGCACTCCTTATAAACCAGAGCCTGCTATGAGAGATCAGTTCTGTAGATGGCAGTATAATATCACTGCAAAACTGATATGATGGAACTGAAAAGAGCAACGGTGTCTTCTGCAACAGAGCAACTCCCAATTACGTATACATATTAACATTGCTCTTCTCTCTCCAACTCAGCTGTGGAGTGGAAGGTAATTGTGTTAATGCAGAACCCTAGATAGTCAGTCATTATCACCTCCTCTTCAAATATGGTGAGCAACAGGTAAACAGTGCCTTCGTAAAGTATTCAGACCCCTTGATTTTTTCCACATTCTGTTATGTTACAGCCTTATTCTAAAATGGATAAAAATTTAATCAAATCATCAACCTGCACACAATACCACATAATGACATCGCAAAAATAGGCTTTTAGACATTTGTGCTAATTTATATATTTTTTAAATAACGTCATTATGACATTTACATAAGTATTCAGAACCTTTACTCAGCACTTCCTTGAAGCACTTTTGGCAGCGGTTACAGCCTCGAGTCTTCTTGGGTATAACGCTACAAGCTTGGCACACCTGTATTGGGGAGTTTCTCCCATTCTTCTCTGCAGATCCTCTCAAGCTCTTTCAGGTTGGATGGGGAGTGTCGGTTCACAGCTATTTTCAGGTCTCTCCAGAGATGTACGATGGGGTTAAAGTCTGGGCTCTGGCTGGGCCACTCAAGGACATTCAGAGACCTGTCCTGAAGCCACTCCTGCGTTGTCTTGGCTATGTTCTTAGGGTCATTGACCTGTTGGAAGGTGAACTTTCACCTCAGTCTGAGGTCCTGAACACTCTGGAGCAGGTTTTCATCAAGGATCTCTCTGTACTTTGTTCCATTCATCTTTCCCTCAATTCTGACTAGTCTCCCAGTCCCTGCCTCTGAAAAACATCCCCACAGCATGATGCTTTCACCACCTTACTTCACCGTAGGGATGGTGCCAGGTTTCCAACAGACTTGGCATTCAGGCCAAATAGTTCATTCTTGGTTTCATCAGACCAGAGAATCTTGTTTCTCATATTCTGAGTCCAATAAGTGCCTTTTGGCAAACTCCAAGCCGGCTATCATGTGTCTTTTACTGAGGAGTGGCTTCTGTCTGGCCACTCTACCATAAAGGCCTGATTGGTGGAGTGCTGCAGAGATGGTTGTCCTTCTGGAAGGTTCTCCCATCTCCACACAGGAAATCTGTCACAGGGACGAGCGGCCAGCTCTAAGAAGAGTCTTGGTGGCTCCAAACTTCTTTCATTTAAGAATGATGGAGAACACTGTGTTCTTGGGGACCTTCAATGCTGCAGAAATGTTTTGGTACCCTTCCCCAGATCTGTGCCTTGACACAATCCTGTCTCGGAGCTCTACGGACAATTCCTTCGACCTCATGGCTTGGTTTTTGCTCTGACATGCACTGTCAGCTGTGGGACATGCACTGTCAACTATATAGACAGGTGTGTGCCTTTCCAAATTATGTTCAATCAATTGAATTTAGCACAGGTGGACTCCAATCAAGTTGTAGAAACATCTCAAGGATGATCAATGGAAACCTGTTTTTGCTTTGTCATTATGGGGTATTGTGTGTAGATTTATGAGGAAAAATATGGATTTAAACAATTTTAGAATAAGGCTATGACGTAACAAAATGTGGAAAAAGTAAAGGGGCCTGAATACCTTCTGAATGCACTGTATATCACCATGCTGATGCACCATGCTAGTACAACGAGCTGTGTGTTCATCCCTATAGCCTACCTATGGACAGTGCTAGTACACTGGAGGTCATCAACATCTAAAATATCAATAAATAAGGATTGTTGCCAGGAGCAGACATAGAAAGGAGGAACAGAGTCACACACACACACTCACACTCACACACACACACACACACACACACACACACACTCACACTCACACTCACACTCACACTCACACTCACACCCACACCCACACCCACACCCACACCCACACCCACACCCACACCCACACACACACACACACACACACACACACACACTCACACTCACAGTTGTACTGTATATGGTTCATCATTAGTTAGATCAGTGAGTGTGTTATCTGTAGTTGTCTCCCTGTTGGACCGTGCACTTTAATATTTCATCACTCTGTGTGTGTGTGTGTGTGTGTGTGTGTGTGTATGTGTGTGTGTGTGTGTGTGTGTGTGTGTGTGTGTGTGTGTGTGTGTGTGTGTGTGTGTGTGTGTGTGTGTGTGTGTGTGTGTGTGTGTGTGTGTGTCTGTGGATTTTTGACCAATTGGAGACATTTTGTTGGTCCCCACAAGGTCAAATTATATTTCTAGGGGGTTTAGGGTTAAGGTTAGAATTAGTGTTATGGTTAGAATTAGAGTTAAGGTTAGGAGCTAGGGTTAACTTTAGGTTTTTGGGTTAAGGTTACAGGTTAGGGAAAATAGGATTTTGAATGGGACTGAATTGTGTGTCTCCACAAGGTCAGTTATACAAGACTATGTGTGTTTGTGGTTGTGACAGTTTAGGGTTTGTATTAATGAAGGAGAGATGAGGCCTGGGGGAAAATAACACTGTAAATCAGCCAGCCCATCCTGTCTCTCTCTCTCTCTCTGTCTCAACCCCCTACAGAGAAAAAGGAAGGGAATATCCAGCAAAGTGAATGGAGGATGTGCTTGCTATGCTGCTCCTTGCATCAGTCTGGTTAAAGGACAGTCAGTCGTACTAATGACCAACTCATACTGAAGCAGGGAGGCTATGGACTGTCCCAAATCACACCCTATTCCAATGGTTTGCACTATTTCAGACCCACATAGGCCAGTGTTCTTCATTCCTGTGCCTGCAGAGCCACATGGCACCCCCACTCTGCAAGGTGTCGAAAGCGTTCCATAGGGATGCTGACCCATGTTGACTCCAATGCTTCCCACATTTGTCACAATTTGGCTGGATGTCTATTGGGCAGTGGACAATTCTTGATACACATGGGAAACTGTTGAGCATTAAAAACCCAGCAGCGTTGCAGTTCTTGTCCCAAACGGGTACGCCTGTGGCCTGGCACCTACTACCATACCTCGTTCAAAGGCACTTACATTTTTAGTCTTGCCCATTCACCCTCTGAATGGTACACATACGGTGCACAATCCATGTCTTAATGGTCTCAAGACTTAAATATCCTTCTTTAACCTGTCTCCCCTTCATCTACACCGATTGCAGTGGATTTAATGAGTTACATCAATAAGGGATCATAGTTTTCACCTGGATTCACCTGGTCAGTCTATGTCATGGAAAGAGTGTTCTTAATGTTTTGTATAGTCAATGTGTATGTACAATATATTTTTCTGATGATAAATTAACTACTAAACTGAATTTTTAAGACCACACTTTCTCATAATTATTTATTAAAAGATCTGTCAGCTGTATTTTGTGAAAGGGGGCACACTGACTGGACCCCCCCCCCCCCTAGAGCAAAGATATGCTAGGCAGGACGCTAGTGCATGTAATGTATGCAGACAATATTGTCAGTGGAAGAGGATAGAGTGTCAAGTGACATACACAACGTTTGATTTGATTTTAGCTGCCGGCGATGAGCAGGACTCCCAGGAGGTATGTTTTTTAATTAATTTGATCAAGGTATGTGGCCTGTTGGGGTGACAGGTAGCCTAGTGGTTAGAGAGTTGGAGTAGTATCCGAAAGGTTGCAAGATCGAATCCCTGAGCTAACAAGGTAAAAATCTGTTGTTCTGCCCCTGAACAAGGCAGTTAACCCACTGTTCCTAGGCCGTCATTGAAAAAAATAATTTGTTCTTAACTGACTTGCCAAGTTAAATAAAGGTAAAATAAAAAATTGATTCCTTCTTGATGAATAAATAAAACAGAAATGTTTTGTTGTTTCTCTGTAATACTAGCCACCTAGCAATTGTATCATGTTTGCTTTAGTTAGCCAGCTAGATAACACTTTAGTTAGCCAGCTAGAAAATACTTTAGTTAGCCAGCTAGACATACTTTAGTTAGCCAGCTAGAAAATACTTTAGTTAGCCAGCTAGAAAATACTTTAGTTAGCCAGCTAGAAAATACTTTAGATAGCCAGCTAGAAAATACTTTAGTTAGCCAGCTAGAAAATACAAAAGTTGGGAAGCTCATAGACTTATAATTCTAGACTTGTGATACTATAGACCAGTGTGGCAGTTGTACTAAACTCCTGGCATAACAGTTGTTAAAGAATCAATGTGCATCATTGATTAAAATGACAATTCAACAGGTAAAGATGTATGCTTAAATAGCCTATGCAGAAAAATAGACATACTGTATATTGTTTTACATAGAATTAGGCATATCAATTATTGCGCTAGATTGCAGTAAAAAGCTTTTTCAGGTGTTTGAAAGATGCTCCCTCTCCTCATTTACTTCGTGCCCACTCTAAAATAATAGGTGCATGACGCCTCTGTGTGCAGTGCACGTGTATGTGACGTGTGTCGATGTGCATCTGCGTGTGTACGTTGACGTCTGTGTGACAGTTGTAGGAGATTTATTTACACATCACTGTATGGTACAGACTGACTCTCTGAAGGCAGCCTAACACACTTTCCAGCTATCACTCGTAATGTGTGTGTGTGTGTGTGTGTGTGTGTGTGTGTGTGTGTGTGTGTGTGTGTGTGTGTGTGTGTGTGTGTGTGTGTGTGTGTGTGTGTGTGTGTGTGTGTGTGTGTGTGTGTGTGTGTGTGTGTGTGACAGATAGTGTGTGATGAGCGCATAGCTGTTGTTATTCAGCAACAGCCTCTGATGGCAGCAGGAGATGGGGAGAGAGACGCAGAGAGAGATGAGGGAAGGGACGGAGAGACATTAAGAGAGAGCGAGACGGAGACGGAGAGAGAGAGGGGTTGAGAGAGAAAGAATGGGCTGAGAGAAAGAGGGATGGAAATAGAGAGAAAGTGAACAAGCCATTGAGTGAGAGAGGTGAGTTGGGGTTAAGGGGTTAACTTGCAAAACTATACTTTGGTGGAAGACAGTTACACTCAAAGGATGGTTTTGGGTGTGATGTGGTATGATATACTGGATATTAATGATGTTTATGTTTGACTATTATGTGCAGTACCTCCACATCTTGCCCCTTTCTTTTTTAGCTCACCCCATCGTCCTCTTGCTCTCGTCCTTTCACCCATTCTCCTCTCTCTCACACCCCATCTCTCTCCCCTTCAGCTCACCCATCTCCCCTGCCTCTCACCTTCCTTTCACTGTCACCTTTCTGGCCTTCAGATCAACTGTCTTTTCCCTGCCTCTCAACCTCTCTCTCTCCTCTCACCTCTCTCACCCTCCTCCCTCTCAACCCTCTCACCTCTCTCCCCCCTCCTCCTTCTCTTCCCCTCTCAACCCTCTCACCCCTCTCTTCCCCTCTCACCTCTCTCACCTCTCTCTCTTCCCTCCAGTCCCACTGGACTGTGTATATTGTATCTGAGAGGAATGAAAGCCAAGAGGCTGTACTACATAAGTAAGCTTTATCCTTATTGCCTTCGACTCACTGCTGAGCTTTTCTTTGCCAAGAGAATGTTCAGTTTACTGGTTTTCCTCTGCCAAGATAATGTTTGTAGGTGTAGTCAAGTATTCAGACTCAATGGTTCTTCAGGTAGCCAACCAACTTCATATCCCGGGTTGTTCTGTACATATTGTATTGTAGGCTACACAAGCACTTTAAATTTGTGGATTCGGCCATTTCAGTCACACCCATCGCTGACAGGTGTATAAAATCGAGCACACAGCCATGCAATCTCCATAGGGAAACATTGGCAGTGGAATGACCCGTATTGAATAGCTCAGTGACTTTCAACGTGGCACCTGCATAGGATGCCACCTTTCCAACAAGTCAGTTCGTCAAGCTGCCCCGGTCAATTGTAAGTGCTGTTATTGTGAAGTGGAAACGCCTAGGAGCAACAATGGCTCTGCCGCGAAGTGGTAGGCCATACAAGCTCACAGAACAGGACCGCCGAGTGCTGAAGCGAGTAGCATGTAAAAATCGTCTATCCTCGATTGCAACACTCACTACTGAGTTCCAAACTGCCTCTGGAAACAATTTCAGCACAAGAACTGTTCGTCGGGAGCTTCATGAAATGGGTTTTCATAGCTGAGCAGCCGCACACAGTCCTGAGATCACCATACGCAATGCCAAACGACAACTGGAGTAGTGTAAAGCTCGCCGCCATGGTATCTGGAGCAGTGGGGACGCGTTCTCTGGAGTAATGTATCACGCTTCACCATCTGGCAGTCCAATGGACAAATCTGGGTTTGGTGGATACAAGGAGAACGCTACTTGCCTGAATGCATAGTGCCAATCGTAAAGGTAGGTAGAGGAGGAATAATGGTCTGGGGCTTTTATATGGTTTGGGCTAGGCCCCTTAGTTCCAGTGAAGGGAAACTACAGCATGCAATGAAATTCTAGATTATTCTGTGCTTCCAACTTTGTGGCAACTGTGATGGCATATTTCTGCTTTACCAAATGAGGAGAGTTACAAACTTCGCACACCAGTCAGAGTTATACTTAAACTACATCTTTAATAACAAGAGCTTTGCAATAGCCTTTTTGACTTTCAATGATGCGCCATCTCTAATGAACCATTGAAAGTGACAACAGAAAAGTACAAAGATCTTTTATAGCCAAGATACACCCCTCTCAACCTACATGACGAACCACATATCTTAGGAACAGTTCATAAAGGGACTTTATAATTGAGAAAGGAGTATCACTTAGCCAGATAACATTTACTATAAATTATCGTTCAGTTTGGTCCCTAAGAGGAGGTTCTAATCCCGTTCCTGGTACTTCACAGCACAAAAACATTACCTCATGTTATCTGGAATGCTCTTTAGGTTTTATCACCCAAAGACATAGTAAATCTCCTCTGTCAGTGCTATCTCATAGAGGCCCATCCTCAGTGGAACACACACACAATAGTTAACAGAATTATCTATTCTGTCGAATAAAACAACCATTATAATGCAATACAAGCATTATAACATAATCTTGCAATTTTCCACGACACAACACTTTCCTGTTTCAGCTTGACACTGCCCCCGTGAACAAAGCGATGTTAATAGAGAAATGGTTTTCTGAGATCGGTGTGGAAGATTTTAACTGGCCTGCACAAGCCCTGACCTCAACCCCATCGAACACCTTTGAGATGAATTGGAACACCGACTGCGAGCCTGGCCTAATCTCCCCAAATCAGTGCCCGACCTCACTAATGCTCTAATGCTCTCCGCAGCAATGTTCCAACATCTAGTGGAAAGCCTTCCCAGAAGAGTGGAGGCTGTTTATAGCAGCAAAGGGGGGAGAAAATCCATTTTAATGCCCATGATTTTGGAATGAGATGTTCGATGAGCATGTAGTGTATGTCTCTCTGTCTCGCTGTCTCTCTCCCTTCCTTAAAAAGCCTGGTGTTACCACAGCTCAGCTGATCACGTTAGATCAATGGTTGGGACAAAGAGCAGTGGTGAGGTGTGTGCAGTCAGGTTATCACACGTCACATAAAACACACACACTGATGCACGCTTGGACACCAACACACACACATAAGCGCATGCACACACACACACACACACACACACACACTCATTTACGGTTGTAGGCAGACATGGGTGGGTCTCACAGTCCACAGAACCCACCTGGTTCCCTCTGTTCGTGTCTCTCCCTCTCTCTCCCTGTCTCGCTCTCCCTGTCTCTCTGTGTGTTTCTCTCTGTGTCTCTCTCTCCCTGTCTCTCCCTGTCTCTCTGTGTGTTTCTGTGTCTCGCTCTCTGTTTGTCTCTCTCCGTGTCTCTCTTTCTCTCTTACTACAAGCCTTTCTGGGAATTCTTTCTGATTATAATGCATGTATCCAATACCATTATTTCTATTTTGTCTTCACTGGCCTTGTGTTTTATAGAAGGGTCTAGAAGATCAGTACTTGTCCCAGCTGAAGACCACTATAATGCATGATACATTAACTTTTTCCATGTCATTTAAGATTGAGAGGGATAGTTGACTTTTCCAACAAGGTTGACTTAAGTATCTTGCTTGTATACTAACGCCTAACCCTAGCCCTAGGCCTACCCCTAACTCTAACTTTAACCCTACACCCTACACCCTCTTCCTCTCACCAACAGTAATGATGCAGTGAGGAGTTTTCCTCCTCCCACACTAATGATGTACAGCACAGTAGTTATGAGCCAGCCATCCAGAGAGACATTTCTCATCCTCTCCCCTGACAGGGGGTTGCATTAGCAATGCCAACCGCTGCAGATACCTCACCTATACGTGCGTGGCAGCCATTTTCCATCCGGCATTCTGCTTCTTATTTGTCATTCATCAGGAAGAGGCAAGGATACCCTGTCTGGGTGTTTATTACGTCTGCAACGCCCAGCCATAAAAGCAGACAGCTTTGTCATTCACCACTGCTAATAAGTAATGCAATGACGCCGGGACACTGCTTTATAAGGACAGAAATGCTCAACACAGCATCGTCTCCACGGCCCAGGGTCAATGCAGCGATAAGAACAGTCTCAAATTAGACTTTATTTATATAACTAGCAGTTTACGTATGTAAACAGTGTCTAGAGCAGTAAAAATAAATGTTTTGTCAAACCCATGGTATACGGTCTGATATACCATGGCTGTCAGCCAATCAGCATTCAGGGCTGGAACCAACCAGTTTGTAACAGTGCTTAACAGGCAGGTAGTGTGAACAAAACAAACATCCTCTATTAGATTAAAGGCCATACATAAGGTTGGTGTTGTGAATGTTGGATGCCTTGTCCCAAAGGCCTTGGTCACAAACTGTCGGTGCCGTTTCCAAGAAACAATAGAGAGGTATATTTTCCTTCTGTTGCAATTTGTTTCCTATTATTTACCATTCTAGAGTTTGGTTTGAACAAGTCAACAGGCCTATAGCTGAACAGGATAGGTGTCCCGCCTGCTCCTTCTCCCTCTTTCCGGCGCTCCACGTCGCAGGTCTATTGACCGCCGGTCCTGGCAACCATCATTGCGCAAACTTGCTCCCCATCGTTATGCACACCTGGACTTCATCCCCACCCTGATAACTCACCCTTCATGTAGCCCTCAGTAGCCTCTGTCATCAGGTAGTATTGGTTTTGGTTACGTTCAGTACGCTTCTCCTGTTTTATGTTTATCTTCATGTTTATTATTATTAAACTCACCTTGTGCAACTGCTTCCTGACGAGCAGAACAGAATCCATAGGAGAGTCTTCTCCCTCCAGGCTTCTTACTGATTAGGCCTACTTCCCATTTACAGAGCGGGTCCTAAATGTCACCATATTCCCTATAAAGAGCTGCATTTTGGAATGCTGAATCTGTCTCTGTCCGCTTCAGTGGTGCTGAACGGCCGCTATTGGCTTGTTAGTTTACACACATATATGCCTCAGACCTTTTACTCTTGTGACAAAGTAACCGCACAAACATCATCTGGGTGTCAGAACAGCTCTGTTAGCAACCAGGAACCAATTTCAAAATGTAATGCCAAGACATTTGATCAAAGTTGAGCTTTTCATTTACCAAGAGACTGTAAAGATAGCTGTTTAGTCCAGATGTAAATAGATTAAGATTTATAGTCTGTGTGGTATTATGGATTTGTGGAATGTCTCTGTGTGTTTAGATTATACTAAACATTGTTTTGTCTTGTTTCTGTTTCCATAGATAGTCAGGTAAAGCTGTATGTTCTGACTTTATGGTCTATGACTATTCCCTGTAAGCTCTGAGGTGATGAAGAACTGGCTGAATGACATCACCCTGCTAGCATGGCCTGGGGTGTCCACACAACACCTGGCGCACACACACACACACACACACACACACACACACACACACACACACACACACACACACACACACACACACACACACACACACACACACACACACACACACACACACACACACACACACACACACACACACACAGCGGCAATGCATCACATCTTTTTTGCAATGGATGCCCCAAAACGGCCAAGATTCAAACATCAAAACAACTAAACCTAACACAGAAGCATTTTGCTTAGAGGCAACCAGCCACCCACACAGTCATCTAGTGCCCCATAGTGCCATTGTTCCAGTGAGTAGTGTCCTGGCCTTTCCATTTAACTACAACAGATGGCCAGTGGCCTGGCTGCCAGAGGCTGTAGCTGGTACCTCCACACCACATTCACCTGATTGGTGTCTGCTCCGTGGCTCTCTGTGTGTGAGAGTGTGTGTGTGTGTGTGTGTGTGTGTGTGTGTGTGTGTGTGTGTGTGTGTGTGTGTGTGTGTGTGTGTGTGTGTGTGTGTGTGTGTGTGTGTGTGTGTGTGTGTGTGTGTGTGTGTGTGTGTGTGTGTGTGTGTGTGTGTGTGTGTGTGTGTGTGTGTGAACACTGATTATGCCAGTGAGCTGCACCATAAAGGCTATTAGGGTGGATATACTACACCACTACCCTGGCATCTGAATGGGAGCGCGGGACAGATAAGATTTGAACTGCTGTGCCAGGATCCAATCCCCCACCACATCAATGTGTGAGAGGGAGCATCCCTATACAGCTCATATATGTAAAAGCAACTTCAGCTTCTACTGCAGAAACACATACAGTATATGTCTGCTCTATGGTGATGTGCTGTACATAACACTGTACACACTGATACGTTCCTCACCAGAGCTCAGTAAATGCTAAACCAGGGAGATGGTTTTACATCTCCCAAATTCAATTCATGAAGTAATTTCTTGTAAACATTCCAATATCCATTACTTACAGAGGACCATGATCGAATAACAAATAGCTCTGTTTGGCAAGAGAGTGAGAGCAGTCTTTTTAAACACACACACACATACAGTTGAAGTCAGAAGTTTATATACACTTAGGTTGGAGTCATTAAAACTCGTTTTTCAACCACTCTACAAATTTCTTGTTAACAAACTATAGTTTTGGCAAGTCGGTTAAGACATCTACTTTGTGCATGACACAAGTCATTTTTCCAACAATTGTTTACAGACAGATTATTTCACTGATAATTCACTGTATCACAACTCCAGTGGGTCAGAAGTTTACATACATTATGTTGACTTTGCCTTTAAACAGCTTGGAAAATTCCAGAAAATTATGTCATGGCTTTAGAAGCTTCTGATAGGCTAATTTACATAATTTGAGTCAATTGGAAGTGTACCTGTGGATGTATTTCAAGGCCTACCTTCAAACTCAGTGCCTCTTTGCTTGACATCATGGGAAAATCAAAAGAAATCAGCCACGACCTCAGAAAAAAAATAGCAGACCTCCATAAGTCTGGTTCATCCTTGGGAACAATTTCCAAACGCCTGAAGGTACCAAGATCATCTGTACAAACAATAGTACGCAAGTATAAACACCACGGGATCACACAGCCATCATACCACTCAGGAAGGAGACGCGTTTTGTCTCCTGGAGATGAACATACTTTGGTGCAAAAAGTGCAAATCAATCCCAGAACAACAGCAAAGGACCTTGTGAAGATGCTGGAGGAAACAGGTACCAAAGTATCTATATCCACAGTAAAACGAGTCCTATATCGACGTAACCTGAAAGGCCGCACAGCAAGGAAGAAGCCACTGCTCCAAAACTGCCATAAAAAATCCAGACTACGGTTTGCTCATCTCAAGACATCAGTCAGGAAGTTAAAGCTTGGTTGCAAATGGGTCTTCCAAATGGACAATGACCCCGAGCATACTTCCAAAGTTGTGGCAAAATGGCTTAAGGTTAGACATCAGACATTTACAAAACAAGACTTGTTTAAGGTTACACATCAGACATTTACAAAACAAGACTTGTTTAAGGTTAGACATCAGACATTTAAAAAACAAGACCTGTTTAAGGTTAGACATCAGACGTTTACAAAAAAAGACTTGTTTAAGGTTAGTCATCAGACGTTTACAAAACAAGACCTGTTTAATTTTAGACATCAGACATTTACAAAACAAGACCTGTTTAAGGTTAGACATCAGAGGTGGATTATTGTTCTCCTGTTCAGCGAGGCAGCTAATTCAAGGAAATATATTATTAGAGTAGGTCTACCCTTTCCACCGCTCTCTCCTCTCTCCTCTCCCATTTCCCTTCCCACCCCACTCTCCTCTCCCATTCCCTTCCCACTCCTTTCTCCTCTCCCATTCCCTTCCCACCCCTCTCTCCTCTCCCCTTTCCCTTCCCACCCCTCTCTCCTCTCCCCTTTCCCTTCCCACCCCTCTCTCCTCTCCCCTTCCATTCCCACTCCTCTCTCCTTTCCCTTCCCACCCCTCTCTCCTCTCCCTTCCCTTCCCTTCCCACTCCTCTCTCCCCTTTCCATTTCCACCCCTCTCTCCTCTCCACTTTCCCTTGCCACCCCTCTCTCCTCTCCCCTTTCCCTTCCCACCCCTCTATCCTCTCTCCTCTCCCCTTTCCCTTGCCACCCCTCTCTCCTCTCCCCTTGCCCTTCCCACCCCCTCTCCTCTCCCCTTTCCCTTCCCTTCCCACCCCTCTCTCCTCTCCCCTTTCCCTTTCCACTCCTCTCTCCTCTCCACTTTCCCTTCCAACCCTCTCTCCTCTCCCCTTTCCCTTCCCACCCCTCTATCCTCTCTCCTCTCCCCTTTCCCTTGCCACCCCTCTCTCCTCTCCCCTTTCCCTTCCCACCCCTCTATCCTCTCTCCTCCCCCCTTTCCCTTGCCACCCCTCTCTCCTCTCCCCTTTCCCTTCCCACCCCTCTTTCCTCTCTCCTCTTCCCTTTCCCTTCCCACCCCTCTTTCCTCTCTCCTCTCCACTTTCCCTTGCCACCCCTCTCCTCTCCCCTTTCCCTTCCCTTGCCACCCCTCTCTCCTCTCCACTTTCCCTTCCCACCCCTCTCTCCTCTCCCCTTGCCCTTCCCACCCCTCTCTCCTCTCCCCTCTCCCCTTTCCCTTCCCACCCCTCTCTCCTCGCCCCTTTCCCTTCCCACCCCTCTCTCCTCTGCCTCTTCCCTTCCCACCCCTCTCTCCTCTCCCCTTCCCTTTCCACCCCTCTCTCCTCTCCCCTTTCCCTTTCCACCCCTCTATCCTCACTCCTCTCCCCTTTCCCTTCCCACCCCTCTATCCTCTCCCCTTTCCCTTGCCACCCCTCTCTCCTCTTCCTCTCCATTTCCCCTCCTCATTACTCCCACAACTGACACTTCCCCCCTTTCCCACCTGACTTCCATACTCTCTGTGGACCTATCACATAGGGTCTCAGTTAGCACACCTACGTCGGCCAGCCCCTCCTCCCCTCATCCCCTCACCCCCTCATCCCCCCATCGCCTGGCCCCATCACCTAGCTTCGTTGACTTTACTGGCTGAATTTATTGTCGTTGTTTTTGGTTGTGTGACAGAGCACAAAGGAAAGTACTTCCAGATGGTTTGTGCCTCCAGATGGTTTGTGTGTGTGTGTGTGTGTGTGTGTGTGTGTGTGTGTGTGTGTGTGTGTGTGTGTGTGTGTGTGTGTGTGTGTGTGTGTGTGTGTGTGTGTGTGTGTGTGTGTGTGTGTGTGTGTGTGTGTGTGTGTGTGTGTGTGTGTGTGTGTGTGTGTGTGTGTGTATGTGTGCGTGCGTGCATGTTAAGTTTTCCTGCCCTCTGTATCACAGCACTGTATATGAGTTCTGATGGGAAGAGACAGCTTTCCCACACAGTTCATTAACGGGCCCATGAATCACACACACACACACTCAAACACACACCTTGTTTTGTGTTTCCTTTGTAGGGTTAGGGACCAACAGATTACGTGATGGATGTCCTCACTGCATGAAGAGACACACACACTGGACACGTGTGTGGAGGACTGGGAAACAGCTCCGAAATGAAGCTCCTAAAGGAAACAGCAGACGGAACACGTAATCAGAGCTGACATGTTACTGTGGAGGAAACAGGAAAAGCCTACTCCCGGGTGTTTGTGTGCGTGTTAGGGCATAGGTCACAGGGAAAGTCTACTCCAGGGAAGGTGTGTGTGATTGATATGAGGAGATGTGTTCTGTGAGCAGAAGCACTCAGAAGATCCCACATTAATGTTACACTTACTACTAAGAGAGAGAGAGAGAGAGAGAGAGAGAGACATTTGATGACATTTGTAATGTCTTTATTGTTTTGAAACTTCTGTATGTGTAATGTTTACTGTTAATTTGTATTGTTTGTTTCACTTTTGTGTATTGCTACCTCACTTGCTTTGGCAATGTTAACACATGTTTCCCATGCCAATAAAGCCCCTTGAATTGAATTGAATTGAATTGAGAGAGAGAGAGAGGTGGTAGGAATTAGGGCTTAGATCCTAGGGAGGGAGAGAGAGAGGTAGAGTAGTGGTAGGAATTAGGGCTTAGGTCCTAGGGAGGTAGAGAGAGAGAGAGGTAGATTAGAGTAGAGTAGTGGTAAGAATTAGGACTTAGGTCCTAGGGAGGTAGAGAGAGAGAGAAAGGTAGATTAGAGTAGAGTAGTGGTAAGAATTAGGACTTAGGTCCTAGGGAGGTAGAGAGAGAGGTAGAGTAGAGTAGAGTATTGGTAAGAATTAGGGCTTAGGTCCTAGGGAGGTAGAGAGAGAGAGAAAGGTAGATTAGAGTAGAGTAGTGGTAAGAATTAGGATTTAGGTCCTAGGGAGGTAGAGAGAGAGAGAAAGGTAGAGTAGTGGTAAGAACTAGGACTTAGGTCCTAGGGAGGTAGAGAGAGAGAGAAAGGTAGATTAGAGTAGAGTAGTGGTAAGAATTAGGACTTAGGTCCTAGGGAGGTAGAGAGAGAGAGAGGTAGAGTAGAGTAGTGGTAAGAATTAGGACTTAGGTCCTAGGGTGGTAGAGAGAGAGAGAGGTAGATTAGAGTAGAGTAGTGGTAAGAACTAGGACTTAGGTCCTAGGGAGGTAGAGAGAGAGAGAAAGGTAGATTAGAGTAGTGGTAAGAACTAGGACTTAGGTCCTAGGGAGGTAGAGAGAGAGAGAGAGGTAGATTAGAGTAGTGGTAAGAACTAGGACTTAGGTCCTAGGGAGGTAGAGAGAGAGAGAGAGGTAGAGTAGAGTAGTGGTAAGAATTAGGGCTTAGGTCCTAGGGAGGTAGAGAGAGAGGTAGAGTAGAGTAGAGTAATGGTAAGAACTAGGACTTAGGTCCTAGGGAGGTAGAGAGAGAGAGAGGTAGAGTAGAGTAGAGTAGTGGTAAGAATTAGGGCTTAGGTCCTAGGGAGGTAGAGAGAGAGAGAGAGGTAGATTAGAGTAGAGTAGTGGTAAGAATTAGGGCTTAGGTCCTAGGGAGCTGCTGTCCTGCTAATTTTATCCTCTGCTTTTGACACTTAATTGAACCTGATTGCTCCTAGTGAACACTCTGATGCTGTTTGGAAGGGAAGAATGATAACACACTGTGTCTCACTGTGTCTCCTTCAGACCCAAGATGCCCATGGGGGATAGAGTGGTTGGAAGTCAGAGGTAAGGGGATAGGGGTAGGAAGTCAAGTTTTAGCATGCTGGGTGTGGTGCCATAACTCTGAAGGTCAAGTGATTGATCCTCCAACAGAGCTGATCCATTGATCAGAGAGATTGAAATAGTCTGACCCCTCTCCTCCATTTCCTTTATGACACACACACAGGAGAGAGGATAGAGGGGTGGGAAGGGAAAGGGGAGAGGAGAGAGGGGTGGCAAGGGAAAGGGGAGAGGAGAGAGGGGTGGCAAGGGAAAGGGGAGAGGAGAGAGGATAGAGGGGTGGGAAGGGAAAGGGGAGAGGAGAGAGGGGTGGCAAGGGAAAGTGGAGAGGAGAGAGGGGTGGAATGGGAAACGGGAGAGGGGAGAGGAGAGAGGGGTGGGAAGGGAAAGTGGAGAGGAGAGAGGGGTGGAAAGGGAAAGGGGAGAGGGGAGAGGAGAGAGGGGTGGGAAGGGGAAGGGGAGAGGAGAGAGGGGTGGGAAGGGCCACCCAAACCTAGAGAGGAACCAGGTTATGAGGGGTGACCATTCCTCTTCTGGCTGTGCCTGGTGGAGATTATAACAGAACATGCTCAAATGTTCAAAGATGACCAGCAGGGTCAGATAATAATAATCACAGTGGTTGTAGAGGGTGCAACATGTCAGCCCCTCAGGAGTAAATGTCAGTTGTCTTTTCGTAGCCAATTATTCAGAGTATCTCTAACGCACCTGCTGTATCTAGAGAGTTGAAAACAGCAGGTCTGGGACAAGGTAGCATGTCCGGTGAACAGGTCAGGGTTCCATAGCCGCAGGCAGAACAGTTGAAACTGGACCAGCAGCACGACCAGGTGGACTGGGGACTGCAAGGAGTCATCAGGCCAGGTAGTCCTGAGGCATGGTCCTAGGGCTCAGGTCCTCCAAGAGAGAGAGAGAGAGAGAAAGAGAGAGAGAGAAAAAGAGAGAGAGAATTAGAAAGAGCATACTTAAATTCACACAGGACACCGGATAAGAGAGGAGAAATACTCCAGATATAACAGACTGACCCTAGCCCCCCGACACATAAACTATTGCAGCATAAATACTGGAGGCTGAGACTCGAGGGGTTGGGAGACACTGTGGCCCCGTCCGACGATACCCCCGGACATGGCCAAACAGGCAGAATATAACCCCACCCACTTTTTCAAAGCACAGCCCCACACCACTAGAGGGATATTTTCAACCACCAACCTGCTATCCTGAGACAAGGCAGAATATAGCCCATGAAGATCACCCCCACAGCACAAACCTGAGGGGGGGCACTAACCCGGACAAGAACTCGGACAACCCACTCAAGTGACGCACCCCTCCTAGGGACGGCATGGAAGAGCACCAGTAAGCCAGTGACTTAGCCCCCGTAATAGGGTTTGAGGCAGAGAATCCCAGTGGAGAGAGGGAAACTGGCCAGGCAGAGACAGCAAGGGCGGTTCATTGCTCCAGTGCCTTTCCGTTCACCTTCACACTCCTGGACAGACTATATTCAATCATAGGACCTACTGAAGAGATGAGTCTTCAATAAAGACTTAAAGGTCAAGATCGAGTCTGCATCGATAACAGGCAGACCATTCCATAAAAATTGAGTTCTATAGGAGAAAGCCCTGCCTCCAGCTGTTTGTTTAGAAGTTCTAGGGACAGTAAGGAGGCCTGTGTCTTGTGACCATAGCGTACGTGTAGGTATGTAAGGGAGGACCAAATCGGAAAGATAGGTAGGAGCAAGCACATGTAATGCTTTATAGGTTAGCAGTAAAACCTTGAAATCAGACCTAGCCTTAACAGGAAGCCAGTGTAGAGAGGCTAGCACTGGAGTAATGTGATCAAATTTTTTGGTTCTAGTCAAGATTCTAGCAGCAGTGTTTAGCACTAACTGAAGTTTATTTAGTGCTTTTTCCAGGTAGCCGGAAAGTAGAGCACTGCAGTAGTCTAATCTAGAAGTGACCAAAGCATGGATAAATTTTTCTGCATCATTTTGGGATTTTCAGATTTTTGCAATGTTACATAGATGGAAAAAAGCTGTCCTTGAAACTGTCTTGATATGTTCGTCAAGAGGGAGATCAGGGTCCAGAGTAGCGCCGAGGTCCTTCACAGTTTTATTTGAGACGACTGTACAACCATCAAGATTAATTGTCAGATTCAACTGAAGATCTCTTTGTTTCTTGGGACCTAGAACTAGTGTCTCTGTTTTGTCTGAGTTTAAAAGTAGAACATTTGCCGACATCCACTTCCTTATGTTTGAAACACAGGCTTCCAGGGAGGGCAATTTTGGGGCTTCACCATGTTTCATCAAAATATACAGCTGTGTGTCATTCACATAGCAGTGAAAGTTAACATTATGTTTCCGAATGACATCACCAAGAGGTAAAATATAGTGTGAAAACAATAGTGGTGCTAAAACAGAGCCTTGAGGAACACCGCAATTTACAGTTGATTTGTCAGAGGACAAACCACCTACAGAAACAAGCTGATATCAATCCGACAGAAAAAACAGGCCAGAACTTGTCTGTGTAGACCAATTTTGGTTTCCAATCTCTCCAAAAGAATGTGGTGATTGATGGTATCAAAAGCAGCACTAAGGTCTAGGAGCACAAGGACAGATGCAGTGACTCGGTCTGACGCCATTAAAAGGTAATTTACCAACTTCACAAGTGCAGACTCAGTGTAATGACTGTGTCTAAAACCAGACAGAAGCATTTTGTATACATTGTTTGTCTTCAGGAAAGCCGTGAGTTGCTGCGTGACAGCTTTTTCTAAAAATGTTGAGAGGCATGGGAGATTCGATATAGGCCGATAGTTTTTTTAATTTCTGGCTTAAGGTTTGACTTTTTCAAAAGAGGCTTTATTACTGCCACTTTTAGTGAGTTTGGTAGGGAGCTTTTTATTATGTTCAACATAGGAGGGCCAAGCACAGGAAACAGCTTTTCCAGTAGTTTAGTTGGAATAGGGTCCAGTATGCAGGTTGAAGATTTAAAGGCCATGACTATTTTCATCAATGTGTCAAGAGATATAGTATTTAAAAACTTGAGTGTCTCCCTTGATCCTAGGTCCTGGCAGTGTTGTGCAGACTCAGGACAACTGCGCTTTGGAGAAATACGCAGATTTAAAGAGGAGTCCGTAATTTGCTTTCTAACGATCACTATCTCTTCGTCAAAGAAGTTCATGAATTTATCACTGTTGAAGTGAAAGCCATCCTCTCTTGGGGAATGCTGCTTTTAAGTTAGCTTTCCGACAGTAGCAAAAATACATTTTGGATTGCTCTTATTTTCCTCAAATAAGTTGGAAAAATGAGGGCTCTTCGATACTGCAAGGTACTGTCTTTCCAAGCTGGTCAGAAGACTTCCAGTTTGGTGTAGCGCCATTTCCGTTCCAATTTTCTGGAAGCTTGCTTCAGGGCTTGGGTATTTTCTGTATACCAGGGAGCTAGTTTCTTATGACAACCTCTACAGAGTACCTAACCCGGATCCGGGAGCACCCCCCACCCCCCCCCCACACTGATTAGCATCGCTAGCATAGCGTCACAATTAAATAGTAGCATCTAAATATCATTAAATCACAAGTCCAAGACACCCAATGAAAGACACAGATCTTGTGAATAAAACCACCATTTCAGATTTTTTAAATGTTTTACAGGGAAGACACAATATGTAAATCTATTAGCTAAACACGTTAGCAAAAGACACCATTTTCTTACTCCAACAGTTTCTTACTCCATCAGGTGCTATCACCAATTCGGCTAAACTAAGATATTGATAGCCACTAACCAACAAACAAATTCATAAGATGACAGTCTGATAACATATTTATGGTATAGCATAGTTTTTTTTTTTTAAATGTGCATTTTTCAGGTATAAATCACAGTTCTACATTGCAGCTGCAATCTGATATAGTGCTGATGCAGCTAGAACAATTACAGAGACCAACGTTATATAACTAATTACTTGTCTTAAAACATTTCAGAAAAAATACACAGCGTACAGACATTGAAAGCCCAACATCTGGTGAATCCAAACAATATTTCAGATTTTTTAAATGTTTTATAGCGAAAACAAAATGTAGCGCTAAATTAGCATAACCAGGCCAGCCAGAACCAGCTGGACGCGCCCGACCAGTTCACATGCACGACAGATATATGAAATAACATCGTAAATTGGGTCTTACTATTGCTGATCTTTCATCAGAATGTTGATCAAGGTGTCCTTAGTCCTGATGAGTCGTTCAATCCATTCACAATGGCAACTTCCCCTCTTCATTTAGCCTGGGTACTGGTCGACTGGCACGGTCCCTGTCCAAAGTTAAAAAACTCAAAGAACGGAACACGGCAAAACTCCCGAAAAAATTCTAATAATCTGATTAAACTATATTGAAAAAACATACATTACGGTGATATGGTCACATGTATCAAACAAACTTCGAGACGGAGATAGTTTTCATCCGTAACGTCAGCATAACAAAAGACAATGGCACCTCTAAAACGCGCGTTTCAGAAACCGGAAGTTGTCGGTCACGCTAAAGAAATAGGTCTTATTTCACGTCAGTACAAGATAAACAAAAAATTTCTCCTCTGACAACTTCCTGACACCCAGAGGAAGAAGAATGAAGTGTGTTTCGGGTCATAGGTGGCATGACCATATATAGGCAGAGCGTTGAAGCGAGCATACACATCTTGCAATCTTCTTCTGGCTCAGGGAAAGTGCTGTGAAATGACCTGTGTTTCACTCAGAGACAAAATTGGAACGGTTTTAGAAACCATAGCTTGTTTTCTATCCAATGGTATATGGTTATATGCATATAGTAACAGCAATAATTGAATAAGAGGCAGTTTAATCTGTAGAGGCAATTATGCTAATGCGAAACAGCACCCCCTGTATTCTCAAGAAGTTAAACAAGTCTTGTTTTGTAAATGTCTGATGTCTAACCTTAAACAGGTCTTGTTTTTTAAATGTCTGTTGTCTAACCTTAAACAAGTCTTGTTTTGTAAATGTCTGATGTCTAACCTTAAACAGGTCTTGTTTTGTAAATGTCTGAATTCTGACCCGAAACAGGTCTTGTTTTGTAAATGTCTGAATTCTGACCCGAAACAGGTCTTGTTTTGTAAATGTCTGAATTCTGACCCGAAACAGGTCTTCTATATAAAAGTCTGATTACTAATCTGAAACAGTCCAACTGTGAGGGCAAATCCATACACTTAAATACTGTACATTCCTTGGATCGCTCTCTGAGAGATGAAGCATTCTTGGTTTGTTTATTGTAGACATATGTTTTATATTCCTCGTGTACACAGTGACGTATGATCCATTTCTCTTGTGTAATGTACAATGTACACAGTGTGTGTGTATGTATGTATGTATGTACAGTTGAAGTCGGAAGTTTACATACACCTTAGCCAAATACATTTAAACTCAGTTTTTCACCATTCCTGACATTTAATCAAAGTAATAATTCCCTCTCTTAGGTCAGTTAGGATCACCACTTTATTTTAAGAATGTGAAATGTCAGAATACTAGTAGAGAGAATAATTTATTTCAGCTTTTATTTCTTTCATCACATTCCCAGTGGATCAGAAGTTTACACACACTCAATTAGTATTTGGTAGCATTGCTTTTAAATTGTTTAACTTGGGTCAAACGCCTTCCACAAGCTTCCC
The DNA here is from genome assembly GCF_029448725.1 of Salvelinus fontinalis. Taxonomy (NCBI): domain Eukaryota; kingdom Metazoa; phylum Chordata; class Actinopteri; order Salmoniformes; family Salmonidae; genus Salvelinus; species Salvelinus fontinalis. The sequence continues at coordinate 80,531,705 of NC_074668.1, forward strand.
ACAATAAATTGGGTGAATTTTGGCTCATTCCTCCTGACAGAGCTGGTGTAACTGAGTCAGGTTTGTAGGCCTCCTTGCTCGCACACGCTTTTTTAGTTCAGCCCACACATTTTCTAAAGGATTGAGGTCAGGGCTTTGTGATGGCCACTCCAATACCTTGACTTTTTTGTCCTTATGACAAATGTTTTTTGTTTTTAGGGGTGTGACTGCATCTAAGGTATTATGCAAGGTTAAATTGAGTTCCTCCGTTAGGTGGTTAACAGATTTTTGTACTCTGACATCCTTGGGTAGGTGGGGGGAGTCTGGAAGCACATCTAGGAATCTTTGGGTTGTCCGAGAATTTATTGCACGGCTTTTGATGATCCTTGGTTGGATCTCAGCAGATTTGTAACGGTACTCGTTCTCGTCTGGTGACGAGTATGAAAGATCGGACCAATGTGCAGCGTGGTAAGTGTCCATTTTAATGAAAACCAACTGAACACTGAATGACAAAACAACAAAAAAGACTGAACGAGACTGAAACAGTTCTGTATGGAAAAACACAGACACAGAAAACAACTACCCCCAACCCATAGTGGGAAAACAGGCTACCTAAGTATGATTCTCAATCAGAGACAACGATCGACAGCTGCCTCTAATTGAGAACCATACCAGGCCAAACACAGAAATACAAAACCTAGACTAACAAAACATAGAATGCCCACCCCAACTCACGCCCTGACCAAACTAAAATAAAGACATAAAAAAGGAACTAAGGTCAGAACGTGACAAGATTATTTGTTGCGATTGCAAACGTAATAAAATGGTGGTCCGATAGTCCAGGATAATGAGGAAAAACATTAAGATCCACAACATTTATTCCACGGGACAAACTAGGTCCAGAGTATGACTGGCAGTGAGCCGGTCCGGAGACATGTTGGACAAAACCCACTGAGTTAATGATGGCTCCGAGGGGGCCTCCCGGGTGGCGCAGTGGTCTAGGGCACTGCATCGCAGTGCTAACTGCGCCACCAGAGTCTCTGGGTTCGCGCCCAGGCTCTGTCGCAGCCGGCCGCGACCGGGAGGTCCGTGGGGCGACGCACAATTGGCATAGCGTCTTCCGGGGTAGGGAGGGTTTGGCCGGTAGGGATATCCTTGTCTCATCGCGCTCCAGCGACTCCTGTGGCGGGCCGGGCGCAGTGCGCGCCAGCCAAGGGGGCCAGGTACACGGTGTTTCCTCCGACACATTGGTGCGGCTGGCTTCCGGGTTGGAGGCGCGCTGTGTTAAGAAGCAGTACGGCTGGTTGGGTTGTGCTTCGGAGGACGCATGGCTTTTGACCTTCGTCTCTCCTGAGCCCGTACGGGAGTTGTAGCGATGAGACAAGGTAGTAATTACTAGCGATTGGATACCACGAAAATTGGGGAGAAAATGGGATAATTTTTAAAAATAAAAAATAAAAATAAAAAATAAAAATGATGGCTCCGAAAGCCCTTTGGAGTGGGTCTGTGTGAGTATTAAAGTCACCAAAAGTTAGAATATTATCTGCCATGGCTACAAGATCCAGTAGGAATTCAGGGAACTCAGTGAGGAACACTGTATACGGTCCAGGAGGCCTGTAAACAGTAGCTATAAAAGGTGATTGAGTAGGCTGCATAGATTTCATGACTAGAAGCTCAAAAGATGAAAAGCAGTCTTTTTTTTTGTAAATTGAAATTTGTATCGTAAATGTTAGCAACACCTCCGCCTTTGCAGGATGCACGGGGGATATGGTCACTAGTGTAACCAGGAGGAGATGCCTCATTTAACACAGTAAATTCATCATGCTTAAGCCATGTTTCAGTCTGGCCAATCACATCAAGATTATGATCAGTGATTAGTTCATTGACTATAACTGCCTTGGAAGTGAGGGATCTAACATTAAGTAGACCTATTTTCAGATGTGAGATATCACAATCTCTTTCAATAATGACAGGAATGGAAGAGGTCTTTATTCCAGTGAGATTGCGAAGGCGAACACCGCATGTTTAGTTTTGCCCAACCTAGATCAAGGCACAGACACAGTCTCAATGGGGATAGCTGAGCTGAATACACTGACTGTGACTAGTGGCAGACTCCATTAAGTTGGCAGGCTAGCCAACAGTCTGCTGCCTGGCCTCCACCCTATCTCATTGTGGACCTAGGGGAGTTAGAGCCCTGTCTATGTTCGTAGATAAGATGAGAGCACCCCTCCAGCTAGGATGGAGTCCGTCACTCCTCAAAAGGCCAGGCTTGGTCCTGTTTGTGGGTGAGTCCCAGAAAGAGGGCCAATTATCTACAAATTCTATATTTGGGAGGGGCAGAAAACAGTTTTCAACCAGCGATTGAGTTGTGAGACTTTGCTGTAGAGCTCATCACTCCCCCTAACTGGGAGGGGCCAGAGACAATTACTGCAGCATGGGCATCCTAAAAGGACTTAATCTTAGCTGGCATAAACCACTAACACCATTAAACAGGTACTGTGATAATACACTGGAATAGCAATAGGCTATTATTGCACATGTACACCAACAACGGACAATACTTACAAACTCGTTGTGAAAACAAATATCTCATTTGCATAAACGTTAGCATTTACAATAAACAATACAAATGTGTCAGCAGTACTTGATGGTCGAAACACAGGAGAGCTCATTAAAGTGGTCACCTGTCACAAAAACAGTTGGAGAAACCAAATGAGCACAACCTGTGGCTAAATCCAGGAACTTTCTCGTCAGCGTTTGGGCTATATCCAGGAACTTTCTCGTGAGCGTTTGGGCTAAATCCAGGAACTTTCTCGTGAGCGTTTGGGCTAAATCCAGGAACTTTCTCGTGAGCATTTGGGCTAAATCCAGGAACTTTCTCGTGAGCGTTTGGGCTAAATCCGGGAACTTTCTCGTGAGCTTTTGAGCTAAATCCAGGAACTTTCTCTTGAGTGTTTGACGCTAAATCTGGGAACTTTCTAGTGAGTGTTTGAGCTAAATCCAGGAACTTTCTCTTGAGTGTTTGGGCTAAATCCGGGAACCTTCTCATGAGCTTTTGGTTTCACCCAATATCTACGAGGTGGTGAGGGGAACATGGTGCCGTTTCAAACAAAATAAATATAAAGCTAAACATTTCTAAATTCATGATATGATTACTATATTCATGATATAATATGAAATACACTGCCATTTGTGTTCTTACAAAGCATAATGTTTGGTGGAACTAGCGATCAGAGAGATCGTTCAAGATTGACGTCGAAATTGGATGTCTATCCATGTCCTGAGGGCCGGGAAATGTGTTCAGAACCGTCCACTAGGGGCAACAGTGAGTGTAATCCCATGAAGGTTCTGTGTTGATACCAGTTGTGGACACTGTTTTTTTTCTTCTTTTTTTTCCCCCAACCCCTTGCCTTAACCATGGAATGAGTGCTGAAACTTAACCCTTAACTTTTACATTTGAGGTTTGGAGAATGGAACGAAACAGAGTAGCAGGAGCAACAAAAACACTTATAAATTTGAGGTTTGGAGAATGTGGATGAAAATCTAAGACTGAGAGCTTGTTGTAGTGATACTCAGGTTAAAGATATCCTCCAGTGCTTTTGTATACTTTTTAGCCAGTAGTTCTCAAAAAGTAGCACTGAAAAGTGGTGCCCGAAAATTGCGTACCATGTCATGGCTCTCTCTCTATTGTGTCTACTGAGCCGTTGGGCCTGCACTGCAACTTTATTGGAATACTCAAGACAGGCCTCTTTCAAGTTGTCACTCAAATGTGAGGGGCGGAAGCTCATTGGATAGAACTCAAATTGCTAGGGGCTGACCCACGTGGGGGAAATGAAGGGAAAATTGTGCAGCACAGCTTCAAGAAAAAAGTATTTAAAACTAGGGATTTTGTGGCTAATTGAGGTAAGTCAGTAATTCTGCTCATAGATTATGCATGTATGAACTACACATTGACACAATACTTTCTTATTCGCCAAAGTACCGGAGCATGTCTTTAATGTTGATACCATTCTGTTTGTGTGGGGAGACATGGAGGTAACGTATCGTAGATTGCCCCATAGAGAAGTCAAATTTGAAAACTCCAAAAAAGACAGTTTAGTCGTCACCTTTGTACGCAAAACATCCATTAAATTATTAAAGTAATTGTCTTAGAGGCAAAAATTAAATGTAGAACATTCACAGCCGAAGAATCGTCAATTTTATATTCATCCACTTTCTGTCATGTTTCTGGATGGTGTGAGGACGTCGTCATTGCTTGCGCAGGGCTTCAGTGTACACTGAGTGCTAGTGCGCAGGCGTCAATGGGCTCTGTAAAACCGGAACTAGAAAGATGGCAACTACCACCAAATGGTGTATGCGAACTTGAGTAGATTACGTTGAAAACAACTGCCATCCATCTTGGACGCTGTCTCCAGTTAATTTATAAGCTCAGTGGGTCAAACGCATATTGATCAGGCCACACATCGCCACACCCACCAAACAGCAGTGGTGTAAAGTACTTAAGTAAAAATACTTTAAAGTACTACTTAAGTAGTTTTTTGGGGGTATCTGTACTTTACTTTACTATTTATATTTTTTGGCAACTTTTACTTTTACTTCACTACATTCCTAAAGAAAATAATGTACTTTTTACTCCATACATTTTCCCTGACACCCACAAGTACTTGTTAACATTTTGACAGGAAAATGGTCCAATTCACACACTTATCAAGAGAACATCCCTGGTCATCTCTACTGCCTCTGATCTGGTGGACTCACTAAACACAAATGCTTCGTTTGTAAATGATGTCTGAGTGTGCCCCTGGCTATCCGTCAATAAAAAGAAAACAAGAAAATGGTGCCGTCTGGTTGGCTTAATATAAGGAAGTTGAAATTATTTATACTTTTAATACTGATGTTCATTTTAGCAATTCCATTTACTTTTGATACTTAAGTATATTAAAAACCAAATACTTTTAGTCTTTTACTCAAGTAGTATTTTACTGGGTGACTTTCAGTTTTACTTGAGTCATTTTCTATTAAGGTATCTTTACTTTAACTGAAGTACTTTTTCCACCACTGACAAACAGGAGCAAACGCACTTCAAAGGCTGTTGAAGAACTGTGTGGACCGAAAGGTTGCTAGATTGAATCCCTGAGCTGATCTGCCGTTCTGCCCCTGAACAAGGCAGTTAACCTGCTGTTCCCCGGTAGGCTGTCATTGTAAATAAGAATTTGTTCTTAACTGACTTGCCTAATTAAATAAAGGTTCAATACATAAAGAACCCCCCCCCCCCCCCCCCCCCCCCCGCCACACACACTCTCATGTGGAATCAGACATTGTGCATACATAATATTTGCTATAACCTCAAAATACTGGATGAGAGACAGCGATAGAGGGAGAGAGAGAGAGCTACGGGAAATAAAAGACAGAAGGAAGGCATAGTAAAAGACGTCTGTTAGCAAACAACTAGCGGATACAGTTAGACAGTTGACCTCTTTACCAGAAAACATACAGTAGAGAAGATTCTCTCTCTCCCTCCCTCTCTCTCTTGTCTTTACTTTCTCCCTCTCTCGTTCTTTCCCTCTTTTTCCCCCCTCTTCATCACCCTCTCTCCCTCTCCAGCTATCTCTACCCTCTCTCCATCCTTTCTTTTTCTCTTCTCTCTCTCTTTCTCTCTCTCTCATTCTCTCCCTCTCTTTCTCTCTCTCTCTTCTCCCTTATCAATATAGCTCTCCCTCTCTTCATCGCCAACTCTCTCTCCCTCTCTATCCCTCTCTCTCCCTCTCTCTACCTCTTTCTCTCTTTCTCTCTCTCTCTCTCTCTCTCTTTCTCTCTCTCTCTCTCTACCTCTCTCTCTCTCTCTTTCTCTCTCTCTCTCTCTACCTCTCTCTCTCTCTCTTTCTCTCTCTCTCTTCTCCCTAATCAATATAGCTATCCCTCTCTTCATCACCCCCCTCTCTCTTCTCTCTTATCAATATAACTCTCCCTCTCTTCCTCTTCCTACCTCCTCCCTCTCTCCTCTCTCTTTCGCTCCCCCTCTCTCTCTCCCTCTCTCTCTCTCCCTCTCTCTCTCTCCCTCTCTGTACCTCTTTCTCTCTCTCTCTCCCTCTCTCTCTCTCCTCTCTCTTTCGCTCCCCCTCTCTCTCTGCAGCAGCCATCTAAACATAGCTTCCTCTCTGGAGCTTTACTGGATATATGAAAGCATACAGTCTCCCCCAGGCCTGTCTTGATTACATTCTCTACAGTCTGGAGTGTGTGTGTTGCCTCTGTGTGTGTTTGAGTAGGGTAAATATAGACTGTGTTTAAATCAGACAGAACACTGACAGAGCAGAGCAGCAGGACAGAGAGATACTGTATAACAGAGGTTGTCACGGAGCCTGTGTTCTGATGGGGTCATTCCACCTCAAAAAGCACAAGAAAAGGGATTTCGACACCCACCATCTCACATTGTTCTGCAATAGTTTCTGTTGTTAGAAACAAAAAAAGATTAGCATTCCTGCAATATTATTTTGTTGAGAAAGGATATCGCTGAGAAATTAAGCTAGTTTATTGCACACAAATTGGCCATTTTAATGTATGGGATTCATATAATATTCAGTAACACTTTACTGAATACACCCAAAATCACCCAAAATCATAGCAAGTTATGGCACGGTCATAACCATTTCATGATATGTCAACAGCTGACATAACTTGTCATAACCTGTCATAATATGGTCAAAACACAGTCATGACATGTATTTAGACCTGTTGTGACATATTGCATTATTTTATGGCTGGTTATGACACCTACATAAGAATGTCAAAACCCACAAAACCTACCACACAAGGCAAAACATTCCATTACACCATAGTCTACTTGTCAACAGTATGTTTATGTTATATAACATTCTGAAATTGACCATGTTAAATTATCATTGTAATTGCGTACACATTGATGTCAGACGTGCACCTACCCCAATGCTCTGTTGCTGATGACCGGGGTGAATGCAGGAGCAGATTTCAGGAGCAGGACAAGACACCCTCTTTTTGACTGATGACTGACATAAGGGCATGTACGTGATAGGCCTATCTGGCTTATATGATTATGATGGTCATAATGCTTGTTGAGCACACATTTAATGTATTGTGAAATCGCTTGTAAAATGTATTTTCTTGTTTAAAAATGGTATTATATTGTATATTACTGCCTTAATTTTAGCTGGAAAGAGTTACTGCTGCCTTGGCAGCAGCTAATTGGGATCTATAATAAATACAAACACAAATACAGTGTCATAAAGTGCATTTTCTTAGTCCAAGTAAAGTGACACAGGATGGTCATAATGCTTCATGACAGTGTCATAAAGTGTAAGTTATTTAGAATATGATGAAAAAACATGACTGTAAACAGAATGAATTACAACAATACCAAAGGACTTAAGAAACAAACTTTCAAACTAAAGGAAACTTCTTTCCAGGGAAAAAACACATTTGAATAAACGTGGGTTTTGACACTCTTATGTAGGTGTCATAACCAGTCATAGAATAACACAATATATGTCACAACAGGTGTAACTATATGAGGCATGACAGTGTAATGACCATATTATGACAGGTTATGTCAGCTGTTATGACATGGTTATGACCGTGTCCTAACGGGTTATGACACGGAATGTCAAGTAAAGTGTTACCTAATATTCTTCCCTTCTTTATTTATTTATTTATAAACACATACGAACAGAAACACAACCACTACACCTGACACACATCACGACATGCTCATGGAGCGTGGTTCGTTCTGCGTTGTGTAATTCTTAATGAAGACGCTGCCACAACTGATGGTCTGCTCGTTGAAATCTTTTTATTTGCCCTGCACACGAAGAGACAACACACACGTTACCCTTGGTGCAGTCACAGCTCTCCGGCACCTTGCTAGCCGAGGGTCAGGCAAAAGAGAACGATAAAATGGTATGGGAATACAGATAACCCGCGATGGGCCAAACCAAAATATACAAAACTTTTACAATCACTTGTATGTACAATATTGGTATGAAAAAGTGTTTGTACACCAAATAAAAACATTAGCTATGCAGCTGTAATTAAATAAAAAAATACACTGAATTATTATTATTATTATCAGATTATTAACGTCCCCTCTTGACCTGGCCTATTTGAATTGGTCCTTGTGTGCATAATCTAGGGGAACAACATCATACTGCTACATTCACCCCCACTGTTTTACACTAGATTATAGGCCCAAAACAAAACACATTACCTCAAAGCAAAGCAAAGAAAGAAAGAAAATTCACACCCACAGGGCGACAGAGTAACCCAGTGTAGTCCCTTAATTCTAGACCCACAAATGGTCGATCAGCTGAAAAGCTATCCCGCGAAGGATTAGGAAAAATAAGGGGTAGCTAATCCCTTATTCAACCGTATACGAAAAATGCCATATACATTTTATGCCGATGGACTACACACAAAGTTACATGAATTGTCAAATATATTAGACAAACCCACAAATCATTCTAAGACATGCTTAGATTTCCTACATTCCTATAAAAGAAAAGGTAGGCAATATCCTACCGTCACTGAGGAACCAAGAACTGTTTCATTTCCTGTGTAGACATAGTTTGGATTAGCCTATCCACTGGCTTAATAAGTCTACCCAGTCTAGTCCGAACACCCTCACCCACAAACCTAGCAGGAATGTCACAGACAGCACAAACCCTGCTCAGAGGTCTAACCTCAGGATGGGGAATACTACAGATCCGCATCTCCGGAGCCAGCACACTTTCAGTTACCGACTCAACACTAGTAGTGTCAGACGACTGATCAGAATCCTGGTAGATTGTCACAGACCACACTGACGAAGCATCTTCAACCAAGGTAACATCATCCACACTGAATGGAGTTTCGCAATCAGAACTCTTGTAGGCTTCAGGGATATCTCTCTGGTCCACTTCTGCTGAGCACACCTCACTTAAGGGGACTTCATACGGTTGTTCCACCTCACTTCCATCAGCCGGGACTTCACCATCCTCTTGGAGTATCCTCCCAGAAGACTCAGGAAGGCCTGCTACCCAGTGGACAGTCCTGGCGTCACTCCCATCCATTTGGCTGGACTTTGCAGACATCTCAGAGATCACGTCACCACTCGATAGAGATCCGTGACCCTCAGGTTCCTCCCACGAAGGTAAAGGCAGAAAGTTGACTGGCATAATCAGGTTCCTATGCACAGTTTTGATGCGTCCAGTGGTAGGGTGTTGGATACGATATGTGTTCAGTGAGCTGTTCTTTGCAACCACTATGTACACCACACTCTCCCAGCGATCAGCCAGTTTCTTCTTGCCCCTCTCCCCCTTGTTAGCAAGTAGAACTCTATCTCCCTTCTGCACCGAGTGACCCTTAGACCGTCTGTTGTAGACCTCGGCTTGTCTCTTTTGTTGCTTACTGGCATGCTGCTGGGCCAATGTCATGGCCTCTCTCAGATCCTCACCCAGAGACTGGACATACTTATCCACATCTACTGTGTCCCCATCCAGCAGCACACTTTCAAACATAACATCTACCGGCAACCTAGGGGTGCGTCCGAACATCAAGAAGAAGGGTGGAAACCCAGTAGTCTCATGAACAGTGCAGTTATAGGAGAATGTCAATGTGTTCAACATCTGAGGCCATTTAGCCTTAGACCTAGCTGGCAGAGCTCTAATCATCCCACCCAGTGTGCGATTCAGACGTTCTGCTTGACCGTTACCCATGGGATGATAAGGTGTGGTGTGGGACTTTTCAACACCAGATAACTGAAGTAATTCTGCAATAAGTAAACTCTCAAAGTTAGCACCCCTGTCAGAATGGATGCAATCAGCGAACCCATAAATGCAGAAGAAATTATTCCAGAGAACACGAGCAACAGTCTTAGCAGACTGGTTTGGACATGGATACGCACAGGCCAGCTTAGTAAAGTGATCAGTCACTACTAACACATCAATAGACTTGTTGTTTGAATCTTCGGCAGTCCAGAAATCAATACACACAAGTTCTAAAGGTGCCGTTGTCACAATGGAGACAAGTGGAGCTCTTGCTTCAGGCTCAGGTGCTTTACTCAACACACATCTCTTACAGTGGGCCACGTATTCCTTGACATCCTTCTCCATAGATTCCCAGTAAAACCGCTGTCTCGTGAGCCACAATGTGCGCTGCTGACCCTGATGACCAGCATCATCATGAACTCCCTTCAACACAAGGCCTCTCAAAGACACAGGTACGACATACTGGAATATTTTCTTCTTACTCACTGGGTGTTTTGAGACACGATACAGAATCCCTAACCGCGTGGTGAGTTTCCCCCACTGTCTTAGAGTATAAACTGTTTCTTTAGCTTCAAAGACTCGCTCTCTCCTAGATAGGCGCCGGCCTCTTCTCTACAAAGAACATGACTCTGCTGATGATAGGATCCAGTGACTGGTTATCATACAGCTCCTTGTGTGTAAGGACAGGTAAAGGGCTCTGACCCATGGACATCAACTTCTCAAGATGCTGCACATGTGAAGCGGCCCTCACTGTGGCACCATCATCCCATCGGCGATGGGCTTGGAGGACCGCAGACACCTCTTCACAGGAAACCAACCCACTGACATCGTCTCCAGCTCTACTCAACTCACTCCCAGGAGCCATAGACGTTCCACAGCCAGCCTCGGGCTGCTCACAGGAGAGACGGAACATGTCTTGTACATCATCCAGTCGAAGACCTCTGGCTTCTTCCAGCAGGACATCATATGGAATTCTTGTCAGTCGGTGCAGAACTTTGGAGCGGACAAATGGCTCTCTGCTCAAAGCATCAGCAACGACATTCTTGGGCCCTGGTATGTACTGGATATCAAAATCAAAAGGTGCCAGCTTTGCAACCCATCTCTGCTCACATGCATCAAGTCTCGGCTTTGTAAGAATATATTTGAGTGGATTGTTGTCGGTCCACACCGTAAACTTATGCCCTCGCAGCCAATGGCTGAACTTATCATGAATGGCCCATTTCATGGCTAGAAATTCCAGCCGGTGAGCAGGATACTTGGATTGTGCATGATTAAGAGATTTACTAGCAAAAGCTATTGGCCTGGCTATGGCCTTCCCATCTTGCATTTGGGATAGTACAGCTCCCAAACCACTAGTAGATGCATCAACAGAAAGCAAAAATGTCTGAGAAAAATCTGGATGAGCCAGCAGTGCCTGGTCAACTAGTGCTGCTTTCAAAGCTTCAAAAGCGAGTTGACACTCGGCAGTCCAGTCTGCAGCAGTGAGCCTGCGAGAGGGACCAGGCCTCTTTCTGCCCTTGCCTCTCCTAGGCTTCTTCTGACCTGTAGTCAGCTGAAACAATGGCCTAGCAACCATGGAACAATTCTCAATGTAGTGTTGATAGTATACTACCATACCAAGGAAAGAACGGATTTTGCTAGGAGACGGAGTGACACCATCAGCTTCCATCATCTCACTCTCAGTCACATTCAAAATGGTTTGAACCTTAGCAGGATCAGTGGCTACGCCCTCCTGAGAAATGATGTGGCCCAAAAACTTAACAGACCTCCTCAAAAACTTGCACTTAGACGGAGACAGTTTAAGATTGTGCTCCTGCAACCGCTGGAAAACCATCTCAAGTCTCTGCAGACTCTCTTCCTCCGTCTTAGCAAAAACCATCAGATCATCCAAATAGCAAAGGAGACTTAGAAAGTTTTGGTCCCCAAAGATGGTCAGCATCATTCTCATAAACGTAGCCGGGCTGTTGCAAAGGCCCTGAGGCAAACGATTGTACTCGTGCAGACCTAAAGGAGAGGAAAAGGCAGTGTATTTCTTATCCTCTTCATGCAGTGGCACATTGTAGTACCCTGATGTCAAGTCCATTGTGCTGAAGAAGGCATTACCTCCCAGCGCCGCCAGTACATCAGCCTGATGAGGCAGTGGATGAGCATCCTTCACTGTGCGAGCGTTTAACCACCTAAAGTCAGTACATAGACGCAAGTCCCCATTCTTTTTCCATACCAGCACCAATGGTGAGGCATACTCGCTGCTGGATTTTCTGACGATTTCCTTTTCCTCCATATCATCCAGTGTTTCCCTGAGTTTTTGGTAATCAGCTGGAGAAAGCCTACGATAAGGTAATCGAAATGGGCGGTCATCAGTCAGCCGTATGCGATGGCAGAACTCTTTTGCCTCTCCACAATCCAGGCTATGTCTAGAGAACACCGTGTCATACTTCTCAATTAAACAGACACGTTTCTCTTTCCAGAACTGTGAGACTGGACACTCCTCAACAGACAGGCCTTGAAGTCCAAGATTGCTCAGTGTACTGTTTCCATTAACTACACTGCCACCAACTGAACTCTTGGCTGTAAGACTGCCATGTGAGCTGTCACATTGTGATTTTGCCACGTTCTGGTAAGCAGCTTGCTGCTTGACATCATCAAAATCCTCCAATGCAATACAAGGATACACATCTGCCACTTTAGCATTTCGTCTCAGGGTAACTGGCGAAGTTGTTGGATTCACAATCTTCACAGGGAGCCATCCATCCCCCCACAGAGGCGTAACTACTCTCCCTACTAGTATGTGTCGATTCACACAACGAGACGTGCTGGGTTCGACAACAACAGTACTGCCCACAGAGAGTTTTGTCTTTGGGGGTAAGCGGCCCCACACAAGATGCTCACTCATGGGTTGGAGCGTTACTGCCCTCTTCAACTTAATGGTGCCCACTTTATCTGGGATGGAGTCTCTTCTCCATCTCTCCAGATTTGATAGGAGACGCAGGAACTGGCTGTCCTCACACTGGCCAGAGGGACCTGGCGTACCCACCACCCGCCAGTAGCTGTCATTTGATTTGAACTGTCTAATCAGAGACTTCAACACGTTAGTGCCAACAATGAGTTCATCAACCTGCCCATCTACAATAAGCACTGGGACTACATAACTGAAGCCATAAAGCTGTAGTTTCAAGTCACACATGCCCACTGGGCTAGTTTGCGTCCCACCACAACCCACCAGTATGATATCTGAAGGAGCTAGAAAGTTCCCCTCTACCACTCCTACCTCCCTCAACCGAGGTACAATATCTGCGCGCAGAGTAGTAGCCATGTACCCACTATCTAACATCCCCTTCAGCTCAACTTTATCCTGTACAAGCACAGTGGTGTAAAACAAACTGTCATTCTGAGAAATTCTCATTGTGTTCTGAAAAATTACTGTGTTGTTCTTGGGTACTGACTCACAAAAATAAGAATAAACAGATTGGATATCATCATCAGTGGAGGAAAAATTAGACTGCCTCACATTGCCCTCCTCAGAATGGAGGCTTTCTAGTTTTCCTTGAGACCTGCCAGTCTGTCCACATACAGGGCTCTTTCGCTTCCCAGTCTCACTACAGTCAATGCTCATGTGGCCAGGAGAGAAGCACTTGAAACACAGCTGGTGCATCTGACAGTGAGCTTTGGTCCAGTGATTAGTGCTTCCACAGACAGCGCACTCACGCTCACGTTTGGGGTACTGTTTACGGGGCCCTCTGTTCACGGACTGAGTATTGCTGACAAGAGCCTTCTCTAGCATACTCAAAACCTTCTCTAATGTCCCACCCTCAGATACAGATTGGGCCTGTTCTGGTTCACGGCCACATCGAGAAAAAGATGACACATTAGGTCTGCTCTCAGGATCCACTTCCTCCTGGGGGGAGTCGAAGACAGCAGCCACCTGCTGTGAAAGTTGTGTTCTACATGCTTTACGCTCCCTTAACAGTTCATCCAAACGATCCTGTACCTCACTGGCTGTCCAGTCACGAAGGGGTTTGCATTTGAACACTTGGGCCAACTCTTTATCAGGACAGTTGCGTACAAACATGACTGCCAACTCTGAGCACTGATTGGGCAAGGTTCTACCCTCACTTACAAGGTACTGTTCAGCTGCCTCTGCAGCTTTGTTAAGCCTAATCCAGAAATCTAGTGGACCCTCATTAGCATATGGTCTCATTGAATAGAAGTCAGCTAATGGAATACCTGAGTAGACAGTATCCCCAAAGTGTTGCTTGAGAACACTGAACACTGCCTTAACATCTGTGACAACAGGGTTGTTACGCATCCAGACTTTGGTCACATCCCGTGCCCTCCCCATGAGCCTAGACATCACCTCCCCAACATTCTCAGACCCAGTGTAACCCCTCTTCTCTAGGTAGACTCCCATTAGCTCCTCCCACTCCAGGACAGAGTACTTATCTGAGCCATCACCCCTGAAGAAAGGTGGAGCACTAACCTCTGACTTCACAACCAGATTCAGCTTGGACGCATCAATAAAAGTTGACCCACATTGTTCAGGCAGGGGAAACTGCTGGGATTGGTCAGGGGAATGGGCAGGAGAAAGACTTGAAGCCCCAGGCTGCAGTAAACTCGCTCTGATAGATTCTCCTATCTCTGAACCAATCTGCTTAATAAGGTCACTAAGCTGACTCGGTGTCCCATTATTACTGAGGACTGGGGACAATGGTACATCAAGAGACAGAGGTGGGAGACCCTGGTCAGGTGGAGTAAACAGCCTACCCCTCCCAGTGCTTGTAAACTCAGGACTAGCAGCCACTCTACTCCCAGGAGCTGACTGTACCAATGGTGTAAATGCATGGACACCCCTCCCTCTACCCACACTAACCACACCAAAATCCCCAGCATAACTCATTTTATGGACTTGAGAGTCTTCCATGGCTCAATAGAGAACTAAACTACAATGTAATTTACTGCATACAAATACAAAAAAAAATGCAATAAACAAATTCCCTCAAAACATGCAAATAAACGCCAATACAATTATCTAGTGAATATGCTACATTCACCTTCACTATTTACAGTATACATTCACTTATAGCAAACCATCAACAAGTGCGCATGCGCGGGTCGCGCATCTCCTCCACATGCACAGCTCCGGTGGTCAGCTTGAGCTAACCAGTCGGCAGGTCGTGGCACCAGTTTGTAGCGTGGTTCGTTCTGCGTTGTGTAATTCTTAATGAAGACGCTGCCACAACTGATGGTCTGCTCGTTGAAATCTTTTTATTTGCCCTGCACACGAAGAGACAACACACACGTTACCCTTGGTGCAGTCACAGCTCTCCGGCACCTTGCTAGCCGAGGGTCAGGCAAAAGAGAACGATAAAATGGTATGGGAATACAGATAACCCGCGATGGGCCAAACCAAAATATACAAAACTTTTACAATCACTTGTATGTACAATATTGGTATGAAAAAGTGTTTGTACACCAAATAAAAACATTAGCTATGCAGCTGTAATTAAATAAAAAAATACACTGAATTATTATTATTATTATCAGATTATTAACGTCCCCTCTTGACCTGGCCTATTTGAATTGGTCCTTGTGTGCAATTTGGTGCGTAATCTAGGGGAACAACATCACACTGCTACATTCACACCTCCATGAATGCACAAAACCACACAGTAGCCTCCCTTTTCAATACACAAATACCACATTCAAACATAATTATGTCTGTTGGGAAATGTCCCACTCCTCAAGATGGTCAATGTAAGGTTTGCAGATTTTATCAAATGTCTTTTTTGTTTAGCTTAATTTGATTAAATACAGAATAGAATAGAATGGAGCTACGTAGCTCAGCCCTCCAGTTCGTTATTGACTGTGAGTGTGATGCTTTACAATTGATAGGTATACATTTTTTGCAGGAATTACACCTAAGTTACAAACTTTTCTTTCATATTGGTCACCAATATTTACATTTCCCAACAGACATAGTCATGGAGATGGATGGATATAAACATATAACACAGAGTCTGTGCTATCATATCATTGTGTCTAGGAATGTATATCCATCCATCTCCACGACTATGGGCATAGATGTTACATTGGTGGGTGACTGGAATATGAACGACTGTCATGCTGTAATAGAAATATGGCCATGTTCACCGACTGACACTGGTCTGTGCACGGCCTTATTTCAAATAATAGTCTTTTCCCTTCCAGGAAGTGTAGGAGTAATTCATTAGCTGCTAGTTGTTGTCTTGGTGCTGTGACATCTTCCTGTGGCCTGATAATCAACTGTTGCTCCAAGAGTGACACACTAGTTTCTTGGTACCGAAGATGACACTTTTGTGCCAGAAATGTTTGGAGAAACATGATCTTGTGATCATGGAGAGCCTGATATGGATCTCTGTGGATTGGTTCTATAGACAGTATGGATCCCTGTGGGTTGGTTCTATAGACAGTATGGATCCCTGTGGGTTGGTTCTATAGAGAGTATGGATCCCTGTGGGTTGGTTCTATAGACAGTATGGATCCCTGTGGGTTGGTTCTATAGACAGTATGGATCCCTGTGGGTTGGTTCTATAGACAGTATGGATCCCTGTGGGTTGGTTCTATAGAGAGTATGGATCCCTGTGGGTTGGTTCTATAGACAGTATGGATCCCTGTGGGTTGGTTCTATAGACAGTATGGGTCCCTGTGGGTTGGTTCTATAGAGAGTATGGATCCCTGTGGGTTGGTTCTATAGAGAGTATGGATCCCTGTGGGTTGGTTCTATAGACAGTATGGATCCCTGTGGGTTGGTCCTATAGACAGTATGGATCCCTGTGGGTTGGTTCCATAGAGACTATGGATCCCTGTGGGTTGGTTCTATAGACAGTATGGATCCCTGTGGGTTGGTCCTATAGACAGTATGGATCCTTGTGGGTTGGTTCTATAGACAGTATGGATCCCTGTGGGTTGGTTCTATAGACAGTATGGATCCCTGTGGGTTGGTTCTATAGAGAGTATGGATCCCTGTAGGTTGGTTCTATAGAGACTATGGATCCCTGTGGGTTGGTTCTATAGACAGTATGGATCCCTGTGGGTTGGTCCTAGAGTATGGATCTCTGTGGGTTGGTTCTATAGACAGTATGGATCCCTGTGGGTTGGTTCTATAGACAGTATGGATCCCTGTGGGTTGGTGGTTCTATAGAGAGTATGGAGCCCTGTGGGTTGATCCTATAGACAGTATGGATCCCTGTGGGTTGGTTCTATAGACAGTATGGATCTCTGTGGGTTGGTTCTATAGACAGTATGGATCCCTGTGGGTTGGTTCTATAGAGAGTATGGATCCCTGTGGGTTGGTTCTATAGACAGTATGGATCCTTGTGGGTTGGTTCTATAGAGACTATGGATCCCTGCGGGTTGGTTCTATAGACAGTATGGATCCCTGTGGGTTGGTTCTATAGAGAGTATGGATCCTTGTGGGTTGGTTCTATAGAGACTATGGATCCCTGTGGGTTGGTCCTATAGAGAGTATGGATCTCTGTGGGTTGGTTCTATAGACAGTATGGATCCCTGTGGGTTGGTTCTATAGAGAGTATGGATCCCTGTGGGTTGGTTCTATAGAGAGTATGGATCCCTGTGGGTTGGTCCTATAGAGAGTATGGATCTCTGTGGGTTGGTTCTATAGACAGTATGGATCCCTGTGGGTTGGTCCTATAGACAGTATGGATCCCTGTGGGTTGGTTCTATAGAGAGTATGGATCCCTGTGGGTTGGTTCTATAGACAGTATGGATCCCTGTGGGTTGGTTCTATAGACAGTATGGATCCCTGTGGGTTGGTTCTATAGAGAGTATGGATCCCTGTGGGTTGGTTCTATAGACAGTATGGATCCCTGTGGGTTGGTCCTATAGACAGTATGGATCCCTGTGGGTTGGTTCTATAGACAGTATGGATCCCTGTGGGTTGGTTCTATAGACAGTATGGATCCCTGTGGGTTGGTTCTATAGAGAGTATGGATCCCTGTGGGTTGGTTCTATAGACAGTATGGATCCCTGTGGGTTGGTTCTATAGACAGTATGGATCCCTGTGGGTTGGTTCTATAGACAGTATGGATCCCTGTGGGTTGGTTCTATAGAGAGTATGGATCCCTGTGGGTTGGTTCTATAGACAGTATGGATCCCTCTGGGTTGGTTCTATAGAGAGTATGGATCCCTGTGGGTTGGTTCTATAGAGAGTATGGATCCCTGTGGGTTGGTCCAATAGACAGTATGGATCCCTCTGGGTTGGTTCTATAGAGAGTATGGATCCCTGTGGGTTGGTTCTATAGACAGTATGGATCCCTGTGGGTTGGTTCTATAGAGAGTATGGATCCCTGTGGGTTGGTTCTATAGACAGTATGGATCCCTGTGGGTTGGTTCTATAGAGAGTATGGATCCCTGTGGGTTGGTTCTATAGAGAGTATGGATCCCTGTGGGTTGGTTCTATAGACAGTATGGATCCCTGTGGGTTGATCCTATAGACAGTATGGATCCCTGTGTGTTGGTTCTATAGAGAGTATGGATCCCTGTGGGTTGGTTCTATAGACAGTATGGATCCCTCTGGGTTGGTTCTATAGAGAGTATGGATCCCTGTGGGTTGGTTCTATAGAGAGTATGGATCCCTGTGGGTTGGTTCTATAGACAGTATGGATCCCTGTGGGTTGGTTCTATAGAGAGTATGGATCCCTGTGGGTTGGTTCTATAGAGAGTATGGATCCCTGTGGGTTGGTTCTATAGACAGTATGGATCCCTGTGGGTTGATCCTATAGACAGTATGGATCCCTGTGTGTTGGTTCTATAGAGAGTATGGATCCCTGTGGGTTGGTCCAATAGACAGTATGGATCCCTCTGGGTTGGTTCTATAGAGAGTATGGATCCCTGTGGGTTGGTTCTATAGACAGTATGGATCCCTGTGGGTTGGTTCTATAGAGAGTATGGATCCCTGTGGGTTGGTTCTATAGACAGTATGGATCCCTGTGGGTTGGTTCTATAGAGAGTATGGATCCCTGTGGGTTGGTTCTATAGAGAGTATGGATCCCTGTGGGTTGGTTCTATAGACAGTATGGATCCCTGTGGGTTGATCCTATAGACAGTATGGATCCCTGTGTGTTGGTTCTATAGAGAGTATGGATCCCTGTGGGTTGGTTCTATAGACAGTATGGATCCCTCTGGGTTGGTTCTATAGAGAGTATGGATCCCTGTGGGTTGGTTCTATAGAGAGTATGGATCCCTGTGGGTTGGTTCTATAGACAGTATGGATCCCTCTGGGTTGGTTCTATAGAGAGTATGGATCCCTGTGGGTTGGTTCTATAGACAGTATGGATCCCTCTGGGTTGGTTCTATAGACAGTATGGATCCCTGTGGGTTGGTTCTATAGACAGTATGG